>NW_008348999.1:1120683-1126806 GCF_000622305.1 Nannospalax galili | reverse complement strand
CACACACACACACACACACACACACACACACACACACACAATTAAATAGATAAAAGTGTAATTTTTAAAATATAAAGCATTTCCATTATAGGGGCTGGAAAGATGGCTCAGTGGTTAAGAGCACTGACTGCTCTTGCAGAGGACTCGGGTTCAATTCCCAGCACCCACATGGTGGCTACGAACCATCCTTAACTCCAGTTCCAGGGGAATCCGAAGCCCTCTTCTGACCTCCGTGGCATTGCACAGCATGGGTGCACTCACATACATGCAGGCAATACACTTATACACATAAAATAAAAATAATAAATAAAATATCTTTAAAAAATATAAAGCATTTCCATTATGAAAGTTTATGATTTGGTGCTTTTAGGAATTTTAATTGCATTTTCCTGTGATGGCTAAAAGTATTGAACATTCAAAAATTATTTTTAATCCGTTTTCATTAGACAACTCTGTTTAGTTCCTTGCCCCAATTTTTAATTGCATTGTTTGCTTTTTGAAGTTTAGTTTTTCTAGTTATTTCTACAGTCTATATACTAATCCTCTGTTAGATGTATAACTGGTAAAGATTTTTCCCATCCTGTAGGTTCCCATTTCACTCAAATGAGAGTGTTCTTTAAAGTACAGAAGATTTTAGTTTCATGGGGTCCTATTAGCCAACTATTGGTCTTAATGCCTGCACTATTGGAGTCCTGTTGATAAAGAACTTTCCTGTGCCTATACGTTCCAGTGTATTCCCTACTTTCTCCTCTACCAGATTCAAAACTATTAGCCCTTATGTTGATGTCCTTGATACATTTGGAGTTGAGTTTGTATAGGGTGAGAGATATGGGTCTAGTTTTATTCTTCTACATGTAGCTCTTCCATTTTACCAGCACCATTTGTTGAAGATGCTGTGTCTCTCTATCAAAAAACAAGTGACTCCAAGTGTATGCACCTAAATATGGATCCTCAATTCTATTCTTTGATCAATGTCTCTGTTTTTACTCAAGTGCTATGCAGTTTTTATTACTATAGCTCTATGATATGACTTGAAATAAGGGATGGTGATGCCTTTTCTTTTATTGCTCAGCATTGTCAAGGTTATCCTAGTTCTTTTGTGTTTCCATATGAAACTTGAAGTTATTTTTACAATTTCTGTGAAGAATTATTTTGGAATTTTAATGGGGATTGCACTGAATTTGCAGATTTCTTTGGAAAAGATTGTTGGGACATGCTGTCCTGGCCTCCATCTGCACCTCCCCCACAGTGACCTTTTGGGCCTCTTGGTTCCTCAGTCTCAGAATTGTTTACCAGCTCATTTTCAGGTATCAGGTCCTGAGAACACCATGACCTAGCACTGACCCTGCGGTCATGCAATGGCTCCCCCACCCCTGCTGGGTCAGCTGCCTTCTGGGCTAGGGTATAAAAGCAACCGGGGGCTGAGAAATAAAGGCTTCTTCTGCTACACTAAAAGTGTGATTGTCTCTTCAATCCTGACGTCCTCCGCTCAGAGATCAGCTTCGTGCCGCGCAGGTGTTGTATTGGGGTTACCATGGGTAATACTAGCAGTAAACAGGAATTTCAATATCAGGTTAAGAAACTGTTAGAAGGACAAGGAACAGCAGTAAAAACAAAGACAGTAGACACATTCATTAAAACAATAGCAGAGGCCAGTCCCTGGTTCCTAACTGGAGGGGGACTAAATATCCCTGACTGGGAACAAGTAAGATGGGATTGTCAAAAGAAGTTGCAAAAGGAAGGCAGTGATACCTTCCCAATAGCTACATTTTCTTTGTGGCGCCTGGTTAGAGACACTTTATTAAGAGACAAAGTGAAAGTAAGACAAGAATTTGAGGCCGCGAAGGAAGTTTTGCAAGAAATACAGGAGGTGGAAACCCGCCGCTCTTTGGGATCTGCTGATGATCTAGACCAGGAAAGAGGGGCATGTGGAGGTTCAAGAGTCTTAAGCTCTGCCACATCAAGACCACATAAACTGGGTCCCTATGACCCGAAATCTCCTGAAAGTAGTAGGGAAGCTCAGAGGAAGAGCAGGAGGAGATGCTTCACAAGGAAATACAGGAACTAAAAACAAAATTAAAACATATCAGGTTAAAGGAAAAGACACATCATCCTCCTCCCTTGGCTCCACCCATGGAAGAGTGGTGGTGGAGGTCACCAGACTATAAAAATGATGTAGAGCCAAGGGTCGGGGTGCGTTTCAGGCCGTGTATTGTAGCACCAGTAATAGAAGTTCCCGACCCTAACCAACAAGGTCAGGTACAACGACAACATCTTGCACTGCAGTTTAAAGACCTAAAAAGCCTTAAAGAGGCTGTGGCGACCTACAGGGTCCAGGCCGCTTTTACTATGACCATGGTGGAGTCATATACTTCCCCAAATTTAACACTCAGTGATTGGCAGAAGCTATGCCACGCAGTCCTGTCAGGAGGAGATTATCTCTTGTGGCGGGGAGAGTACCAAGAACAATGTCTACAAGTGGCTCAATTAAATGTTCAGGCAGGGCTGACTCAGCGAGATCTAGACATGTTAACTGGAGCAGGGGCTTTTGCCCCACTACAACAGCAAATACAATATGATCCAGCAGTATATGCCCAGATAGTTGCCTGCACCATTAAGGCATGGAAGGCTTTGCCTAATAAAGCCGCTGGAGATCAATTATCAAAGGTACTACAGGGGCCATCAGAACCATTCCATGAATTTGTGGACAGGCTTCTGCAATTGGCGGGACGGATGTTTGGAGAGGTAGCTACAGCCATGCCCATAGTCAAGCAACTTGCATATGAAAATGCTAATAAGTATTGTAAGGAAGTCCTGAGGTCACATAGGTCAAAAACCTTAAATTACTACATCAGATTATGCAGGGATATAGATGGCAACTCCATGCAAGGCCAGGTCCTAGCAGCTGCCGTGCATCCACAAAACTCGAAGGGTCCTAGAATTTTAAATAATGGCTACTGTAATTGCTTTAACTGTGGACACCCAGGCCACTTCTGCAGAGACTGTCCCCAGCACAAGAGAGAGGGAAGAGTACCTGGTATATGTCCAAGATGCCAAAAAGGGGCACATTGTTGGGCTAACAATTGTCGCTCCAAGACTGATATAAATGGAATATCCCTGCTGCCCCTATCTAGTCAACAACAGGGAAATGGGCGGAGGGCCCCGCTCCAGGGCCCCAGAACCACAGTGTATGGAGCAATGGCACCAGGCTACTGCAGAACTTTCCCGGGCAGTGGCCATATACAATTCCTTCCACAGAGCAATCCTTTCATGTTGCAGACCTTGCCTGAGCGACAGCAGGAAGCACAGGATTGGACCTCTGTCCCTCCTCCTGAGCAATCTTAACTCCCCAAATGGGAGTTCAGGCTCTTCCCACAAATGTGTATGGTCCCTTGCCACCGGGATCGGTGGGTTTAATTTTGGGAAGGAGCAGCACAATTATCAAGGGCATACAAATACATCCCAGAATAATTGATTCTGATTATGAAGGGGAAATTAAAATTATGACATCTGTCAGAGAAGGAGTTGTGGTAATTCCACAGGGGGAGCGCATTGCCCAATTAATCTTGATCCCCTATCTAAAGTCCAACAATGCAGTCGGCAGACAAGTCCACGGTGACTGGGGATTTGGTTCCTCGGGACCTGCTGCATTCTGGGTTGCTCAGCTAACTGATTGGCCTATCTTAAAAATCAAAATAGAAGGAAAATTATTTGAAGGTATTTTAGATACAGGAGCAGATGTATCAGTCTTGTCTTTAAAATCCTGGCCTAAGACATGGCCCTTGGAGGATGGTAATGCTCGACTACAGGGCATAGGACAAGCGACCCCAAACAAGAGTGCTAAAATACTGAAGTGGGAGGATGATGAAGGACATACAGGGTTTTTCCAGCCTTATGTTCTCGCTGACTTGCTGGTTAATCTGTGGGGCCGGGATCTTTTAGCTAAGATTGGAGCAGTAATAACTACACAACCCCCTTCTGTGGACTCAGAAAAAGCCATTAGAGACCCCCATAACCCCTAAGGATCAAATTATACACCTCCGCAGAGATAGAACGGGCCTAGGACATTTTTAGTTCAGGTCGCTACTCCATCGCCCGCACCCATACCTATAAAGTGGCACTCAGATAAACCTGTATGGGTTGAGCAGTGGCCTCTAACTACAGAGAAATTGTGGGCAGCTCATGCTCTAGTACAAAAGCAATTGCTTGTTGGACATATTGTGCCTTCTACCTCTCCTTAGAATACCCCTATCTTTATCATAAAGAAAAAATCTGGAAAATGGAGGCTTCTGCAGGATCTTTGAGTGGTAAATGCTATGATGCAAATAATGGGACCATTGCAACAGGGTTTGCCTTCTTCAGTAGCAATTCCCAAAGATTGGCAGTTGATAGTTATTGATTTAAAAGATTGCCTTTTTACAATCCCTTTACATCCTGGGATGATATATTGCTAGCCGCTAAAAATACCAAAGAACTACAAGAGGCATTTGCTGAGATGCAATGAGTCTTAGAGGCCTCCGGCCTAATTATTGCACCTGAAAAGGTTCAGATTGTCTCCCCATATAATTATCTTGGTCATGTGATACACAATGGAGGTGCTAGACCTCAAAAATTACATAGTGACAGTGCTCACCTAGGAACATTACATGATTGGCAACGTTTTCTGGGTGACATACAATGGATACGGCCCTCCCTAGCTATTAAGTCAGGAGAACTTAGGCCTTTATATAATATGTTGATAGGAAATGCTGACCCTACCTCACCTAGAAAGCCTACGTCAGAGGCAAAGAGGGCATTGCAGTTATTATCTCAAAGTATAGAACAAGCTCATTTGCAACAAATAGACTATAATTCACCTTTGCAATTTCTGGTGTTAGCATCCCAGTTTTCACCTGCGGGAGTATTTTGGCAAACAGGGCCCATTATATGGGTGCACCTCCCAGTGTCGCCATCCAGAGTTGTTGCACCTTATTATAACATGATTTTGCAGTTACTTTGGAAGGCTAGGCACACCAGCATACAAGTGTTGGAAAGCTCCCAGATAGAATCGTGCTTCCTTATGACAAAGAACAAGTGGCACATCTGCAGCAGCATAATGATGACTGGACACTATTTTTAACCTCCACTGCGGCTGCTCTTGACAGTCATTATCCTCAGCACTCATTGTTGGGATTTTTTAAAAATCACCCGGTAATTAAGACCAGAACTATACCCGGCGCTCGAACTGTCTTCACAGACGCATCTCCTCGCAGTAATGCAGTAGTAATCTCTTATGATACACTTTCAAAGTTTCCTGTGGGCAATATATCAGCGCAGGTGGCTGAGGTTATGGCTTGTATCCTAGATCTACAAGTTTTTTCCCAGGAGCCATTCAATCTGTATACTGACAGTGTATACCTATCCCAGATCCTTCTGCCACTGGAAACTGCTCCCTATGTTTCTCCTACATCACACATACAACAACATCTTTGAAAGTTGCAACATTTGATATGGTCCAGGCACGACCCCATCTTTGTAAGTCATATCAGAAGTCACACCCGGTTACCTGGATCCCTAGCTGAAGGTAATCAGCTAGCAGATATACATACACGAATATTTCTGGCTACCCCTGAGGATAAGACTGTCCGCCTGCATGCCAAATATCATTTAAATGCTAAATCCCTCCAATACCATACTGGTTGTTCTAAAGCCTCTGCTTTGCAAATCACTACCCAATGCTCTTCTTGTGCTCCTTTTCACAACATGCCCTCTATGGGAGTCAACCCTCGTGGTCTTAAACCTAATGATCTCTGGCAGATGGACATCACTCATGTTCCATCAGCCGGGACATTAAAATATATGCATGTGTCTGTAGATACATATTCTAAAGTGGTCTTTGCATCCCTACATACGGGAAAGTCAAAAATGTTATAGCCCACTGTATATTGGCCTTTGCTTATATGGGAATACCAAATCAATTAAAAACAGATAATGGGCCTGCATATACCAGCTCAAAATTTCAACAATTTTGCAAGGAGCATGAAATTACCCATACAACAGGAATCCCTTACAATCCACAAGGTCAAGCTGTGGTTGAAAGAATGAACATGGTCTTAAAACAATATTTTACTAAAATAAAGAGGG
>NW_008348999.1:1105318-1120391 GCF_000622305.1 Nannospalax galili | reverse complement strand
GTCCAGTGGAGGCCAACCTTGATGAGACCAATGCTGATTCTACAGGTGCCAGCAGCAATCATCTTGATGAATCCTGCCCTGAGTGAACAAATGGTCTGGAGCCAGCCCCTTGCTGTTGGCCTTCGACCACTAACTTCGATCTTCCAGATGCTTTGATGTGGGGAGATTGTGTCACTACAACAGCGCTTCTGCAGGAGCAGGTTGACGCCTTATGGATGATGCAACAAGTGTCCTGTTCTCATTTTTATCATTCTGTTTGTGTAACACCTGGTCATGTTGTTAATGCCTCAGAAATTGTAAAATAGTTAAATGCCTATATGAGAGGTCCCTGGAATGTAACCTTTCTCAATTTTACGTCTCATGTAGCTCATCAAATTATAAGAATTAATAATACCAGGGTACCCCCTACATCAGCTGAAGGTTGGTGGAATGTCATGGTCCAGCTGGGAGGCTGGGCTCAGCGGTGCACGGGGTCATTGTTGCTGACCATTCTTGGGTTTAGTGCCATAGTCATTGGGCTCTGGGTCCTTTGCCAACAGATGAGATCTGCAAGGTCTGAACAGATGGACACTCAACAAGTCCTATTAAGCTTGTCATCTGGTAATCCAGATGTACCTCAGGTCTGGCTGCAAATGCTATACAAACGCTGAAGATGTCTCCGTAGACGGGCAACTTCCATGGAGAGGGCACCCGCCTAAGACAGGGATGGGGCCTCCCAATGACGGGTAACGGATGACCCCTCCGGGATGACCTAAGACAGGGGGATCTTCCACTATATAAAGGAAAAGGGGTGAGATGTTGGGACATGCTGTCCTGGCCTCCATCTGCACCTCCCCCACAGTGACCTTTTGGGCCTCATGGTTCCTCAGTTTCAGAATTGTTTACCAGCTCATTTTCCGGTATCAGGTCCTGAGAACACCATGACCTGGCACTGACCCTGCGGTCATGCGACGGCTCCCCCGCTCCCGCTGGGTCAGCTGCCTTCTGGGCTAGGGTATAAAAGCAACCTGGGGCTGAGAAATAAAGGCTTCTTCTGCTACACTAAAAGTGTGATTGTCTTTTCAATCCTGAGGTCCTCCGCTCAGAGTTCAGCTTCATGCCGCGCAGGCGTGGCAAAAGATGGCATTTTCACAAGAATAATCCTATGAATCCATGAGCATAAGGAGTCTTTCCATCTTCTGGAATCTTCTTCAATTTCTGAAACACCTTAAAGTTTTATTATACAAGTCTTTCACGTCCTCGGTTACATTTATACCAAGCTGTCTTATGCTTCATGAGGCTATCTAAACTGAGATCATTTCCATGACTTCTTTCTCAGTATGTTTATTGTTGGTATATAGGAAGGCTCCTGATTTTAGGGGTATTAATTTTATATCCTGATACTTTCCTGAATGTTTTGATCAGGACTAGGAGCTTTCTGGTGAGTTCTTCAGAGTATTTTGTGTACAGAATGTAAATAAGGATTTTTTTTTTCCTTTCCAATTTGTAGTCACATTAGCTTTTCATTTGTCTTACTGCTTTATCTAAGACTTCAAGTACTATATTGAAGACAAATGGAGAGGGTGGACAACCTTGTCTTGTTCCTAATTTTAGTTGGAATGCTTTCAGTTTTTCTCCATTTAGTATGATGCTGGCTGTGGGCTTGTTGTATATTGCCTTTATTATGTTGAGAAATGTCCTATTTATTTATCCATTTTATCCATAGATTTTCCAAGATTTTTATCATGAATGGATGTGGGATTTCATCAAAGGTCTTTTCTGAATCTACTGAGATGGTCATGTGGTTTCTGTCCTTGAGTCTGTTTATGTAGTGGATTACATTTATTGATTATATGTGTTGAACCATCCCTGCATCTCTGAGATGAAGCCAACTTGATCATGGTTGTTTATATTTTTGATATGTTCTTGCATTTAGTTTGTGAATATTTTATTGATAATTTTTGCATCTATGTTCGTCAGAGAGATTGATTGGTCTACAAATTTTTTTGTTTGTTTGGTTTTTGTCTGTTTTTGGTATCCAAGTACTACTGGCTCATAGAAAGAATTTCACAATGTTCCTTTCTTTTCTATTGTACAGAGTAATAAGATTAGTATTAGTTTTAGTTCTTTTTGAAGACTTTGTAAAATTCTACACTATATCCATCAGATCCTGGGCTTCTTTTAGTTGGGAGACTTAATTACTGAATCAATTTTGTAGGTTGTGATGGGTCTTCTTAAATTTCGGATGCTGTTTTGACTTAACTATTGTAGGCCATACATGTCTAGAAATTTACCTATTTCTTTTAGATTTTTCAAGTTTATTAGAATATAATTTTTTAAAGCATCTCATTATGGTTTTCTTAATTTCTTCATAGTCTGCTGTAATGTTTCCTTTTTCATCTCTCTGTTTATCCCTTTTGGGCCTCTTTTTTAATTAATTTGGCTAAAGATTTGTTAATATTATTATTTTCAAAGAACAAATTTTCATTTTAGTGATTCTTTGTATTGTTTCTTTCATTTCCATTTCATTAATTTCAGTCTTGATTCTATTTATATCTTTCTGTTACTCTTTTTGGATGCTGTTTGTTCTTGGTTTTCCACGTCCTTCAGGTACATTATAGTCAATAATATAAGGTGTGTCTAATTTTCTTTTGCAGGCATTTAGCACTATAAATTTTCTCTTAGGATTGCTTTCATTCTGTCTTACAGACTTTAGTATGCTGCACATTCATTTTCATTCAATTCTACTAATTTGGATAAATTTCCTTTGATTTCTCCATTGATCCAATTTTCATTTAGTAGTGTGTTGCTTGGTTTCCATGAGTTTTTGTCTTTTTTCTCATTTCTATTACTGTTGATATCTAGCTTTATTCCTTTGTGGTCAGATCGAATATAGGATATCCTTTCAATTTTCCTAAATTTGTGCAGACTTGCTTCATGTGGTCAATTTTGGAGAAAGTTTTATAGGCTTCTGAGAAGAAAGTGCATTCTTAGTGTTTGCACATAATGTTCTATAAATGTCAGATAAGCCCATTTTATTTACAATGTCATTTTATTCCAGGGTTTCTTTATTTAGTTTTTGTCTGGATGACCTGTCTGTTGGTGACACTGTGGTATTGAAATGACTCCACTATCTCTATGTTGGAGTCAACATGTGATTTTAAATCTAACAGACTTTATTTTATGAAATGGAGTATCTTTGTGTTTGATGAATACAGTTTTAGGGTTTTAATATTCTCTTGGTGCATTTTTTCTTTATGAGTGTGAAGTGACCCTACCCTCCCTTCTGATTAGTTTTAGTTTCAAGTATATTTGGCCAGATATTAGAATAGCTACTCCTGCTTGTTTACTACCTCCATTTGCTTGGACTACCTTTTCCCATCATTTTCCCTAAGATGCTGTCAGTCAGTGATGGTGAGGATTATTTCTAGGGGTAGCAAATCTGTGGGTCCTGTTTTCTAAATCACCCTGCTTCATTACATTTGGAAATAGGCACCATTAACTCAGAGTTGTCATTATCCAATGTTTATCACATCCTGTTGTATTGGTGTTGTAATCTTGTTTTCTTCGATCTCTTTTTGTTGGCTGGTCTGGAATTATGTATTTCTTCTTTGTGCCCTTTTGATAGTGTTTAATCGTCTCTTCAGACTGACATATTCCTTCAAGTAATTCTCTGGAGAGCTGGTATTGGGACATACATTCCTTAAATCTATTCTTATTATGGACAAATTTTCTTTCTCCTTCAATTACCATTGGTCACTTTGCTGGCATAGTACTCTGGGCTTGCATTTGCATTCCTTCATGACTTGTAGGATGTTGGGGCAAGCCCTTCTGCCTTGCCTTTCATAGTCTACATTGAATTCAGCTTGTTATTTTGATGGACCTTTCTTTATACGTGACTTGGTCTTTCTCTCATAGCTTTCAATACCTTTTCTTTATTCTGCATATTTAGTGTTTTGAAAATTATATGATGTGGGGAGTTTGTTTTCTGGTGCTGTCTACTTGGTGCTCTGTATGCATCTTCCAGCTTGATAGGTATTTCTTTCCTTAGAGGTTAGTTTTCTTCTGTGATTTTGTTAACAGAATTTCCTGTGCCTTTGACTTGGTTTGCTTGCCTTCTTCTGTACCTATGATTCAGGTTTGATTTTTTTAAAAAAGTTATTGAGCTTTTGTTCATTTTATATAACAGTTCTTAATCAAATTTAGACCCCCTCCTCCATCCATGTCCCCCACCTCCCCCACCTGACCTCTTTTTGTAGTGTCCCAGTGGTCCTGAATATTCTGTGCCTTAGTCATTTTAGATTTGACATTTTCTCTCATTGTGTGATCCATTTCCTCAACTTTCAAAATCTGTATTCTCTATTGCATTTCATGATCATTTCCTCTGAATTTTTTGTTTGAGATCCTTAGTTTTTATTTCAAATTTTATTTCAGTTTGTCTATTCTTCAGAGATTCTACCTCTTTATTGAATTCCATTTTCATGTCTTAAATTGTTGTTTCATTCGACTGTTTATATTTTCATACTCTTCATTCAGTCTTTTACTCATATCCTCTTTGAATTCCTTGAACATGTTTATAACTGCTCTCTTAAAATCATTGTTTTGTATATCAGCTAAGTTGACATTTCAGGGAATATTACACTGGTGGTGGTAATTTCTGGAGGTGACATATTGCCTTGATTATCCATGTTTGTGTTTTTGCCATGAGATCTAGGACACTACATTTATGTTTGTGGTGGTGTTTCTAGGTATGGATAGGTGTTATAGTCTTTGTTGAGACAGTGTTTGTATCTTTGTTTGCTATGTACCTTGACTTGTCATTTTATGGTCCAGATTAGTGTTATTGCTTGGCGTTTAGACTTTGAGCCAATTTGTGTTGATGTGTGAGTAGGGTGTAAAGGGGTCTCAGTTCAGCTAGAGATAGGTACAACTTTGAGTCTGAGATTCCAGGACAGACCTCAAGTGGGCCTATGCAACAGGGTGGCTGGATGGCTGCTAGGGAAGCAAGTTGAGCCAACAGGTCTTTCCTGATTTTTTATTGGAGGGACAGAAGTGATTCCAGTTTGATAATATCCAAGAAAACATCCTAATGTAACTCTTGACTGGGTCTGTCTGGGGTAGTTTACAGGCTAAAAAAATCCCAACTATACCTTGGAGTGTGTGAATGGCAGCAAGGGTAGGTAAGGTCCTCTAGAATTGACCAAACTGGGCCAGTGTGAAGGTTGTGCCATCCCAGGTAGGCCTGAGTGACTGGGGTGGTAGAAAGAGTGGGGCTGGAGTTCTCACAAATCGGGGGAATGCACAGGTCTTGAATGTAGGCAGCTGAAGAACCTGTGTAGTCTGGGTTCTGGGAGGGTAGACAGGGAAGGCTGGGACTGGGGAATTCATTACCATGAAAGAATTAGCAGGTGTGTTGAGACTCACAAGTATGGCAGGTGCATAGCAATGCATAATCAGAGCAGGCAGCAGAATGCTGTGGAGGGGGACCTCATCATACCATGGGAACTGACAGATCTGGGACACACAGGATCTGTGTGACCTCAGAAGGTCTTAGATCTGACATGGTGGGACACTAAGGGCTGGATTAGGGAACTCCCCAGGCTAGAGGAGTTAGAATGTCCAGGACATACATGGATCTACAAGTTCCATACAGGCTTGAAAACTGAGATTTAGTTTTATAGAACCACCACAAGAGAGTTTTAAAGGCAATATTCATGTCTTTGCATTAAAATTCCTTAAAAACATAATTATACATTTCCTTCAAAATCAGCATTGTACATGAAAACCCATTTTCCAAGAACTTTTTGACCTTTCAGTTTTTACATTACATGTTTCAGGAAGGTGCATTCAGTTTTCAGTAGCTTTTTTTTTTTTTTTAACAGAGCATAGTGTAGGGGTTTATTTACAAAAGACTGGGTGCCCCACTTTAAGGCTGCATTGTAAAGTCCACACTCAAATACAGATCCTGTGACCTCCTGACAGCTGCACAAAATGAGAGAGTTGACTCTTGGTGTTCTCAGCTTATATAAATATATGTCCTTTGCCCCTCTCCCACATGCAGCTAAGGTCAACTGATTGGGTGGGAGGAGTAACTAACTCCACCCTCAACTCCTTGATGAGAGTGGGAAAGAGGTGTGACTATAGCTTGCCAGAATAGTAGTAAGAGGACATTGCCAATTAACATGCCACCCCTTCCTTCAACTCTTACATTCTTTCCACCAACCTCTTCCACAAACATCCCTGAGCCTTGGAGGGGGTGATAGGTATGGAATGGTGTGGGTGCCATTGTGGCAAGGCACTGAACTTTTGGGTCTCTGCATCATCTGTTTTCCATGGGCTGTTGGCCAGTTTTAGTGGGATTCCATCTACTATAAAAAATACAGACAACAAAAAGCAAGAATATCTAAATAGCGGCTGCTATAATAACCCTATGGAGGTAAACACAAATGCTTATTCAGTACTTTAGCAGGTGCATCATGTCCATCTAACAAAGCAATTTCAGTTACTTCCCACTGGCCCTATGTTCTCCCCTGCTGCAGGGGGTTGGCTGGATCTACAGTACCAGATGTGTGTTCCACCCCTAGGACTAGGCATTCTATCCAATGGAAAATTTGCTGGTTGTACCTACAGTAGACATTCCACTATTGCATCATCAGGAACATCTTGTTTGGTGTGTTGGTAGTGCAACATGTGGGGTCCATCACCGAGGAGAATTATAGAACACTCTTCTCCCCTAGTCGTCTACATGTTGCATTTTGGCACAATGAAAGCCACCTATCCAGTGGCAGGGAGTTTTCAGCTTAGTCCAAGCTTGATTTCTCCCTCTCCCATGATCATATCATGTAGTGTCTTCAGCAATAGGGTTTGTCCATCCACTTAAGATGTACAACCAACATTATTGGCAATGGGCTTTTTTGTTTTGGGGACCTTAGAGTCCCTCAGGCCAACAGCTCATAGGGGGCAACCTACCTCTGGCACTGGGGTTTATTTAACAACTGTAATGGTTTTGGAAGGGCTTTCTTCCATCCCTGTAGGGTTGCTTAAGGCTTTTACTTTTTTAAAAAAGATATTGTGGTTGTTTTAATATCTGCTCGTTAATGAAGAAAATTACCTATACCATAATTGGGAAGTAAAATATGAAAAAGGGGGCTGGACTCTCTCTCGGGACTAGGGTTTTCTGCCTCCACATTTACTGGTACTTACCCTACTAGGACATTCTCTGCCCATAACTACTCTAAGTTGCTTAGAGAATGCTCAAGGAATGCTCCAGAAAATAATGTACTTTTGATTTCTATCAGCAAACTCAGTAATAAACCATTGTCTCTTCAGACATCATACAACACATATCCACAAGTTCTGACTAGTCAAAAGTAAAGTAAAACAATAAAAGAGAATAAAGAAAAGTTACACTTTCTAGGTATAGACAGTGAACATTCATCTCAATGTCATGTCTGAACATGACTCTCCAGATGTTACTCTGGGAGCATGGACAATCTTCTCTGTGTACCAGAAATGTTAGATAGTATGGACATCAATATCCAGAGGGCATGATCCTGCAGACATCTAAGGAACACCAATGGTTGGATACTGGTCATAAATACAATTATGTGTTAAACAAAGAAAGAGATGTTAAATTTAGAAAACTAATATATTAATAAAACTACCATTTAAAAAGTCATTAAAAGAAGACTGTAACTAACCTGATAGGAATAAAGATATTCTTTTTTGTAAACTTTTTGTAATTTTTTATTATTATTATTTTTATGTGTGTGCATGTATTGCCTATATATAGGTAAGTGCACCCGTGTAGTGCAATGCCCGTAGAGGTTAGAAGAAGGCATCACATCCCCTGGAGCTTGAGTTACAGAAGTTGTTAGCTGCAATGTGGTTAATAGGAATCAAAGCCAGGTCCTCTGCAAGAGCGTCAGTTCTCTTAACCACCAAGTCATCTCTCTAGTCCCTGGAAATCTCATTCTGATGAAAGAAAAAGGCTGAAATCTGAGGTTTGGGCAAGGGGTAACTTGCCTCTTATGTAGAGACTTCATATGTTTCTGAAACCAGACAATGGGCCTGGGTTAGGTGAGACTTTGACCAAATCAAGCCTTTCTCTTTAAAATGAAAAGGAGGCAAATAATCTCATTAGGTATGATTTCTTTATCAGTCAAACTCTAAGGTAAATTTTTATTTTCTCTGTGGACAATTCTTACATAATCAGATTCTTAGTTGAATATCAGCAAGGGAATCAAGTTCCTTGTGAGAAGCTTACTCTCTGGTAAGATGTTTCTAAATGCTGTGTGGTGGACAGTCATGACTATAGGTCATCTACTTTCAAATATTTGTGTGAAGGCAGTCATGTTTCTTTTGCTCAGAAAAGCCTAAAACAGAAGTACAGAGGCAGGGCCCCCTAACCCTTAAAATACACAGAAAGAGGAGACATCTCAATAGTTAAATCAGGTATCTTCAGGGCTGAGGCTGAGTCCAGTGACTACCATCAGGTCTCAGGAGTGTCATTAGTCTCCACTAATGAATGCCTGCCCAGAAAAGAAACCCCACATCATATAATAGTAAATGACTTTTTAGAGGAGACTATTAAAGCCAGAAGGGCTTGTAATATTGTCCTACAAGTCATGAAAGAGCCGATTCTAGCTCAAACTTCTATAATCTACAAAACTATCAATTGTAATTGAAGGAGTAAGAAAAATTTTCCGTGATTAAAGCAGATTTTAAGGAATTTATGTCGACGATACAAAGAACACTTGATGGAAGACATCATTTTGAAGAAAATATTAAACACCCTTAAAAGGGTACAAAGAATAAATAACCAAGTCAAGAACAGCCAACCAAAAGAGGTCTGAGAATACAAGACTACAATACCAATATAACAGAATGTGATCAATATTGGGCAATAATAAACTTCAGCATTAATGGTCTAAATTCCCCAATAAAAAGACACAGAATGACTGGATTAGAAAACAGGATCCATGGATTTGCCGCCCCCAAGATATAAACTTCACTGTCAGTGACTGACAGCACCTTAGGGGAGAAAGATGGAAAAAGGTATTCCAAGAAAATGGAACTAAAATATAAGCAGGAGTAGCTATTCAATATCTGTCAAAATAGACTTCATACTAAAACTAGTCTGAAGAGATAAGAAAGGTCACTTCATACTCAGTAAAGGAAAAATACACCAAGAGAATGGTAAAATCCTAAACAAATATTCATCAAACACAAAGACATACAATTTCATAAAAGAAACACTAGTAGATCTAAAATCACATGTTGACTCCAACACAGGTATAGTGGAGTCATTTCAGTACCCCACTGTCACCAGCAGTCACCCAGATAAAACCTAAATAGAGGAACTCTGAGGCAAAAAGCAAATGGACCAAACAGATGTTTACAGAAAACCTCACCTAAACATCAAAAAAGACACTTTCTTTTCAGCATCCCATGGAACATTCTCTGAAATTTACCATATATTAGTAGGATACAAAGCAAGTCTCCACAAATTTAGCAAATTGGTATAACCTCCTGTATTCTGTCTGGCCACAAAGGAATAAAGCTAGTTATCAACACCACCAGAAACAAGGAAAAGTGCATATAGCCATGAAAACGAAATAATATGCTACTGAATGAAAATTGGATCAGGGAGAAATCAAGAATGAAATTTATATTCAATTGACTTGTGGAAAGTTTACATACAAACCAATAGTGTAGAATAACCTTTTTCAATAAAATTCTGGGATGGTCAATTTGTTATGGAGTTTGAGATCACTGGGAAAAGAGCACTCAGACTCAAAATTATCTGATTCAGCCAAATCTTTTAACTTGCCAGTGACTGCACTCTCTCCATCAATTTAGAGAACGCAGCACTAACTGGGAGGGGATGGGAACTTTTAAAGCCATAAGGTAAAGTCCTTAATACAAGATTTACTCAAAGACAAGCAGTCACATGATTGTTCCTGTAGGTGGGCAAGCAAGCAGTTACAGAAGTCAGATAAGCCTCAACTGGAGCCTCCCAGGATTACATGGGTGTGTTCCTCATTTCTTCCTGGAACTTCTGGCCCCAGGCCAGGGTAAGGTCTGGAATGGCTCACCAAGATGTCCTACACAAAATGGAGGAGCTCAGGCTATTACATCCCCACTGGCTCTGGGACATAAGCCAAATCATTGACTTATTCTGACTTAGTGGATCATATTAGGTCTTCAGAACCAATTGTCCACATGCAAAAGAACAATGTTGGATCCTTAACTACAGAAAATAACAATGTCGGACCCTTAACTCATCATAGTTCAAAGACATACTTGCAGTAACTGTGGAAGAATGATCATTAATAACACATCAGAGCAGAGAGCCAGGCCCCATTACAGAATTTTCAGAATCTTGGTCCAGAAATCCCAAATCTTGAGCCTTGTGATACAAAGGGAGAAACAGGTTCTATAGCAGGTCCTTAGTCAGAGTCATAAAAGAATTTAAGAACAGACTCAAGGGCCTGGAGAGATTGCTCTGCAGTTAAAAGCACTGACTGTTCTTGCAGAAGACCTGATTCAAATCCCAGCACCCACATAGCAGCTAACAACTGTTCCTAACTCCAATCCCAGAGAATCCAACAGCCTCTTCTACTTCCGCAGGCATTGCACAGCACCGGTGCACTTACCTACATGCAGGTAATACAAGCATACACATAAAATAAAATAAAAAATTAAATTTAAAAAACATAAAAAGAAAGGACTCAAATGGAAGCTTTGAGACAATTTTAATAGAATTTAAAGAAATATCCTCAGGACAGGCAAACTGGGAAATTCAGCAGCTGTCTTGAAGAGAATGGAGGGGAGAATGAAAAGAAAAATCATAAAGCTATGCAGGTTTAGAGCCTGGATGGAGATCAGACATGCAGCAGACTAGCAGCCACGTGGTGGAGAGAAGGAAGCTTTAGGGAAAAGGAAAAAAGACAAGATGCTGAGGCAGCCCAAAGTATTAAAGAAAGCATGTTTAGAAAAGGGCTATGGCCGGAGTGGTGGCACACACCTTTAATCCCAGCACTCGGAGGCAGAGGCAGGTGGATCTCTGTGAATTCAAGGCCAGCCTGGTCTACACAGTGAGTTCTAGGAAAGCTGGGGCTACAGGGAAACCCTGTCTTAAAAAAACCAAAAAAAAAAAAAAAAACAAAGAAGGGGGTTTGGAAGAAGAAAAGGAGAGAGATTACACTTTTCTGAAGAATTCAGAAAAGCAGGCAGAATTTACAGAGAACTCGTGTGCAACCAGGTCCACAAGAACTACACAAGAGGTGGGATTCCAGGCAGGAAATGTTCACTGCCTCATTAAAGCAATAGACATTCCACGCATCTATTTAGCATGACTTAAGGTAAACCCGCCTTCCTAGGGGTTCTATGACCAGGCAATTGACCAGAAAACTGGAAAGGTTGGTCTTCCAACATACAGACTAAAGGTTTTATTTTTTGACTAATTTTATGGGGCTTTTTGCTATCTTGACATTTGGAATGCTGTGACCTGACACCACAATGCTACATCCCTGTGCCATCTGACCAGAACCTTTGATTGGAACTGAACTTTGATCATCTAGGACCGCCCTAATTTGCATGACTCTGATTTTCATGGCAGAGACAGGACAACTGAAATCTACCTGCACAAAGGTCCCTGCTAGTCTCTCAGTGCTCCTTGTGACTCATTTAGATTGTGCTCCTTAGTATCATAAAGGGGAGGTGGAGAATACGCTTTGTTCACCAATGGGCTCAGTAAAGTCACCTCCAAAAGTCTGAGCAACAGGTAGAAGAGTTTTTACAATATTTACAGATAACCGAACAACATCCCAGACCTGTGGCATTGGTGGCCACAGGCACTGGAGGGCACAGGAGTCATGGGGCCTCAACTTATGCAACTATGGACCATGCACAGGAGTCTATGTGATGGGTGGGGGGACATGCAAAGGGGTCTACTGACCTGGAGCCATGCACAGGAGCCCCTACCCTACTGGTCAAGGGACTGAGAATGAACTGGAATTCCATGTCGGAGAAACATATTTATAGAAACAGATGCAAAGGTTAAATATACACCTTTCTTTTTTAAAAATATTTTACTTATTATTTTTATTTTATGTGTATGTATTATGCCTATATATAACTGTACCCATGTTGTACACTGTCCATAAAGGTCAGAAAAATGTGTTTACTCCCATGCAACTGGAGTTACAGACAGTTGTTAGCCACCATGTGAGTACTGGGAATGGATCCAACCCAGGGCCTCTGGGAAAGGAGCTAATGCTCTTAACAGCTGAGCCAACTCTCCAGCTCCTACACCTGTTTTCCTAATCAAACAAGAGTGCTGCTTATCTTAGGTAAACTGGGAGCTGTTTTCTGAGATAAATGGTGACAGTTTTTTTTATTTGTTTCTTTCCCCCTTTTTATAACCTGCTCTGGATTTTTCTCAATTAATTTTAGTTTCTTTCTCATTTAATTTTAGTTTTCTTTCTCAGCATGGCCTGATTATATACCAGGAAACTGCATTCAAGGAACTCCTCCAACCAGAAATGAATTTCTCACAAAGGAAGACTGCACCCTGGGCTCTGTACTTGTTGGTAGTGTTCACTTACTGCCCAGTCTGCTACCCTCTTGCTCTATTCACCAGAAACTATTCATCATTAGAGGGAGTTAAAACGGTTGTATTTGAATACAGTTCAAGGAAGCAGCTCACTGAATTGGCCTTTTGGGGTGAGGTACCAGGGGCTAAGTCACTGGGTAAAGAAAGCCCTAGCAGTTTGGGTCTGACTGCTCAGACATGGGAAATTTGGGGTTTTATTTTTACCTTTTGTGTCTCTACATGTTCTCCCTAATCTGATATTAAAGATAAATTCATTTAATTAATCAAAGCATCAAAATATTAAAGCTTGCCTTTTAAAAAACATCCTTGTTAACAAACAAGTCACAAAAGGACAGAAAATATTTATATATCATATATCTGATGTCAGATATATATAAAGAGTAATTACAAGTTAATAATGAAAAGATAATGTTATTAAAATGAAGACAAGATTATTGTGTGTGTGTCTGTCTGTGTCTGTGTCTGTGTGTACGTACGTATGGTGTATGCACATGTGTGGGTGTTCACATTCATGAAAGCATGCAGAAAGCAGAGGAGGACATTGGGCCTCCCACTTTATCAAGCTCCACCTTATTCCCTTGAGAGAAGTCCTCTCACTGACCCTGGAGCTAATCTCGCCCACAGTGAGCCTCTTGTCTCTGCTCCCCACAGTGTTGGGGTTATAAGCATGTGTATGGCCATGCCCAGTTTTTACTGTTACACATGGGCGCTGAGTTTTCAAACTCAGCTCCTCATTCTTGTGCAAGTGCTCTTCTCATGAAGCTATCTTTCCAGGCTTGGAAAGGATCCTACTAGACAATCCAGAAATGTACAGTGATTTAAAAAAATTAAAAAAACAGCATAAGTCACCATGGAAATGTAAATCAATACTGCAGTGAAGTACCATTTCTTGCTTGCTAGGGAGCTCATAATATAAAAGACAACCTGTGGTGGTGGCACTTGCCTTTAGTCTCAGCACTCAAGAGGCAGAGGCAGGTGGATCTCTGTGAGCTCCAGACCAGCTTGGATTACATAGCAAGTTCTAGGCCAGCCTGGGCTACATAGTGAGACTTTGTCTCAGAAAGAGGTGAAGGGCTGAGAAGAATGTGGGAAAACTCGAACACACAACGTGTTAATGAGAATGTAAAATGGTGCAGTTGGTTTAGAATGCATTCTTTTTTATTTTATTATTTTTATTTTATGTGTATGAGTGTATTACTTGCATGTATGTATGTGTACCCATGTCATGCAATTCCCTGGGGAGGTAAGAGGAAGGAATCAGATTTTCCTGGAACTGGAGTTACAGATTGTTGTTAGCCACCATGTGGGTCCTGGGAATCAAATGCAGATCCTCTGCAAAAACAACCAGTGCCCTTAACCACTGAACTATCTCTCCAGCCTCTGGAACGCAGTTTCATATATTTAATGCAGTTACCATGCCCTCCAACAATGCTACTCTTAGGTAAATTCTAAGCTAAATGAAAACATATCACACAAAAACTTGTACATTTTTTTGACAGTACTATTATTTTTCAATAGTCACAAAAAAAAGAGAAACAAGGGCTAGGGAGATGGCTCAGTGGGTAAGGTGCTTGCTTGTGTAAATGAAAAGACTCTGAAACCAGTGTGAAGCCACACATGATGACATGTGCCTGTACCCTGGTGCTGGGATGAGATGGTGAATCCCTGGGCCTTGCTGGCCAGTCAGACCAGGAGGAAGAATCATCTCCATGCTTGGTGAGAGACTCCATCTCAAAAAATTAGGTGGAGAGTGGCAAAAGAGGGAAATACCCAGCATCAACCTCTGTCCTCAAAATCTGCATCCTTGTACACAAGCATACCCCCCACCAAATACAAACAAGACAATTGTCCATTAACTCATGAGTAAATGAAATTCTCTATACTTATACAATGTAATCTTTTTATATCAAGCAGAGTAATATATGATATATGACACAGCATACACAGACTTTCAAAATATTCTAAGTTGAATAATTTTCCACAAGAACATACATTGTATATTTTCATTTATAGGAAATATCTAGAACACATACAGTGATAGGAAGTAATTAGTGTTTTCCTAGGGATAGGAAAAGGGAAAATGGGAAATGACTGATTGACTGATTGAGGGGTACAAGGTTTGTAAAAAGTAGATTTTCTTACAGAAAAATAAATGTGTTTCACCAATCACTGTGGCCTAGAGGTTAACCAGCTTCAGTCATCAGTGTGTCTGTCTCCCTAGGCAGAGTTAAGCTATAGGAAGTTTCCTGAATAAGCAACAGACTCTGGAATGCCCCTAGTGTTTCTTCACCAGTGAGTCTCATGCTGCTGCTTTTATGTCCAGCAGTTTCCTTGAAAAAGTAAGTCTAAGAAATTCAGATTTGTCTTGGAAGACATGTGACAGAGGCTGGTGGATGGACACTCCCTGGAGCAAGGTCAGGTCAAAGCAAGCTTGCTTGCTTCAAGGTTATCCTACATTCTTTTATTGATATTTTA
>NW_008348999.1:1098082-1105305 GCF_000622305.1 Nannospalax galili | reverse complement strand
CCCCATTTTCTAAGAATACCAAGGAATGCTTATGACTATCATAACATTGACACAAATCTGTTAGTAGCTTTTTCTTAGACCACTAACTGATAAAAAGTCCCTGGTACCATAGACTACCACAGAGCCATTAACTGTAGATAAGGCAATTGTAGGTAAGGTACTGCTTTTTATAATTCATTTATTCTCTTTCTCTCTCTCTCTCTCTCTCTCTCTCTCTACACTGCCCATAAAGGCCAGAAGGGGCCATCAGATCCTTGCCACTGGAGTTACAGGCCATCTTGAGCTGCCCAGTGTGGGTGCTGGAAATGAAACTCAATTCCTCTGGAAAAACAGCAGTCCTCTGATCCACTGGTCATCTCTTCAGTCCCCTGTTATTCATTTACTTATTACTCAGCTGAGTTTCACTAATCAAATAAATTTTCCCACTCAGCTTAAATGAAAACAACATGTATATACATACTTTAAATTATGTGTCTAAATTTTTTTAGAAATTATTCTATACACATAAGGATCTGCTCCCTTCTGTTTCCTTTTAAGCCAGTGAGCACTGGCTGCAATTTGTTTGTATGACTTCTCAAGAAAGGCCAAATGGTATGAGAAAGGAGTTTTCAAGTTTTACTGAGGGAGAAATATGTGTTCAAGTAATTAAATAATTATGTCAATAAAATTGTTCGAATTTCTCTTAATCACTAAAAAAATTAGTGAGATATCCTGCACACTTGAAGAAATGTATATAAGTGAGATTTACCCTTAATAACTTAAAGAAGAAAAATTAGTCCCAGAGGGTCAATTGTTAGGTTTTGTTTTTAGATACCCTCTTGCTACCTAGTCCAGGGTGGCCTTCCCTTTTCAGGCGCTTAGTATCATTAACAAACATTTAAAAACAGACTCATAATGAAGACTGAGGAAAATTTTATAGTGTCTGAGAGAAAAACTACAGTACAGGAAAGCTGAAAATCCCCACAGCTGTCAGGAGGGGAGATGAAAAAGTCACTCCTTTAAGTTAGACATGGAAGTCAGAGAAACAGAGAGAAAGCCCAGCGTGTAGGGGAAGGCATACTTAGGTGACTGGGTATGCGATCAGAGCACTTGGGATTCCAGGACCTTGTCTCCTAGGGCAAACATGTGGTTACAGACAGAAATAGAGACAGCTTATTAAAGAAAGAAAAACACTCCCAAGTATTCAAGTGGACTAGTGAGCTAGAGAAAGAGCCCCAAAAGCATACACACACGTGGTACACAGTCCTTTATAGGACATTTGTGCCCTTAGATGAAGCCCAGGTGGGGAAGGGCTTCCAGTCTTCCTCTGCACACTGTTTTTTTCCACATATTAACCTTGGTGTTTTTGTTCCGTCCAGGCAGAGCTTCAAATTGATACTCTTCCTGGTTCTGCCCTCGGAGTGCTAGTATTGCAGGCATGCACCACCACATCAATATTTGAATTTGAATACTCATAAACACCTTAATGATTTTGGAGGGCTGGGTCTACATATTAACCATCCATTTTTCTCTCTTCACACTTTTTTTTCAACAAAGCAGCAGTGAGGCATTTTAGAATTATAGTGAAGAAAAGCAAATTTATTAGCGTTTTCAAATTCCTCGCCCTAGAGCATGTTACTCTTTGAGATTCGGGGATAATAAATTATTAGTCTCAGTAATTCTCAGAGATTTCAAAATTATGATTATTTTGAATATATTTCTAACAATTTTCATACTCTGTTATTTGAGTAGCTAATATTATTGTTTAAAGAATAAAATACACTGTTTAGTAGTACTTAGAGCTACAGCCTACAGGAATATTCAAACAATGAAAATCATAATTTAAAATTCAGGTCTCTCAGTAAGGTAACAACCACAATATGTACTTATATTCTATAGGCAATTTTCCATAAAATTCAAGCCAGTAAAATTTGCCCCAAATTTTACTTTTTAAACAGAAAAAATATTGCTTAAATAGAAAGCGCACAAAAGATTACCTAAATGAATTATTCAGATATTGACCTAACTTGCCATTTCAAGTAATGACTTGTATAAAAAAATACAATTAGTGGGCTAGAGAGATGGCTCAGTGGATAAAGTGTTTGCCTTGAAAACACAAGGACCAGAGTTTGATCTCAGAGCCCACATAAGAAAAGGTTGGGTGAGATGACACGCACTTGTAATCCCTGTTTTGGGGAGGCAGAGACAAGGGCATCCCTGGAGTTTGCAGATCAGCCAGCATAGCCTATTGGGTAAGTTCCAGGCCAGTGAGAGACCTATCTCAAAATACAAGGTGGGCTATCACTAAGAAATGACGCCTGAGGTTGCCTCTGTCCTCCATGTGCGTATTCACACACGAGCAAGTGCACATTTGCTACCCCACCCACATGAACATGTGCACATATATGTATGTACACTCACAAAAATAAAATATCATGAAATGGTAAACCAGACACTGATATGAATTACATTTCTGTCACCAGGAGTTTTTTCTCAACCTCAGATCCCTAACTCTGTAGTGAGATAATGATACGGTGGTAATCACAGCGACTCAAGAGTGATGTGCAAACACTCTTCTAATTTCTGTAGACTGTCTAAATCCACTCTAATGACTGTAATGACGTGCCAGTGAGGGGTGGGACCACACCTTGGCCAGAGCTGCTTAGTTATTTTTCTTATCCTCTTTCCAAACCTAAACCTCACATTAGTATCTCAAACTTGGACATGGATAGTCATTGGATGATCTATTTGTTCTCCCTCCCAACATGACCACAAGGAATAAATCTTTCTCTGCTTTTCACTGTTGGTGTTAGAATATGGGTCAGCACATTCAGACCACATTCCACAGCCTGGAAGAATCAGGTTATGCCTCCCTGCAGCTCTCTCTAGAACAGAGTTGAGAAGCAGTCCGTGCTGTGACTTGACAGCTCTGATGCAGCCCAGGAGTTTTTTCTTAGTCCATTTCTTTATCAGGTAAAGAATTACAAAACAGAAGTTAGCAATCACAAAACATGGCCAAGGTTCATAAAAGTGAAAGTAATAGTCCACCCAGCACACAGTGAGACAGATTCCCCACTAGGTGATGGGGTCCAGAGCTGGAGCACTGACTACCCTGATGGAGAGCCTGGGCTTTTATATTCTATAGGGTAGGGGGTAGAACAGGGTTGGGTTCTATGCCCCCACTCCCCATTGGATTGGACAAGGCAAGGTACATGCTGCTGATTGGTTCATTCATGTGAAAACAAAACCTGATTGGCTATAGCCAGGCTAGGAAGCTTGAAATTCCCACTAGGGAGAGGCACCCCTTCCCCCTCAAAAGCAGCCAAAAGGGCCAGCTTTGGATGAGAACCCAGAAGTGAGTCATTATCCTAGTTTGTTTCTCCATTGCTATGACAAAATACTCTGACCACTACCAACATGTGGAGGAAAGAGTTTATTTGGCTTACATTTCCTAGGTCACAGTTCATCAGGAAGCCCAAGGTAGGAACTCAGGACAGGAACCTGGGGCAGGAGTTGGAGCTCAGTCCATGGAGGAATGCTACTTACTGGCTTGTTCCTCTGGCCCCTACTCAGCTTGCTTTTATGCAACACAGGCCCACCTTCCCAGGGGTGGCACCATCCAACAGTTGGCTGGGCCCTCCCACATCACTAAACAGTCAAGAAGATGCTCCACAGACAATGGCCACAGGCCAGTCCTATGGAGGCAATTTCCTCCCCAGTTGAAGCTCCCTTAGATGGGTCAAGTTGACACTAAAACTATCCAGCACAGTCATACTGGATGAAAATTAAATTAATTGGAACTCTTGAAGAATCGTGTTCAAGGCCTCCTTCTGACTTTCTGCCTACTGTAGAATTGACCATCTCCTATTCTCCTTCAAATTTTACTGAACTAAATCTTATGATATGAAACATCCTGCTATCCCTGAAAACTTATTAAAAAGTCAGACTTTTCCTTTGTTCTAGAGACTCCCCAGGAGATTGTACTAGAAACTGCCCTGAACCACCCACCTCTCTCTCTCCACCCCGCCTCACATCTCTCTCGTCTCTCATTCTTACTCTTTAATCAAGCTCCTCTCCTGGTTTTAAAGGGAAGCCTCTCTTTCCTTTTAAGGCCCCATCCTGTTTAGATCTTTATATATTATATTGTTTCTGTCCAATGCTCTGCCTCCCACCTCCAGACCCAATCTCAAGTCCCTTTCTCCTAATAAACTACATTCTTCTGAAGGGAATTATATGTCATCTAATGACCACTGCTGTTTTATTATTACTTCTATATATATTTAACACTTGCCCTAGGCTTATTAAGGATGGGTGGTTGAGCCTAGCTTGTTAGGGCTATTCTCAGGCACTAACACTAACAGCTCCAGTAACAAGGAGGAAAGGCAAATTGCCTCTCTGGGTGAAGGACTTCTATCACATCCCCCTTTATCTTCCCTTTCTCTTTCTTCCAAATTCTTACTAGTTCTTAATAGATAATAATAATAAAAAATAACCACTTGCTGAGCAGAGAGCAGCATGTACTCTTAGATCATTTGCATTTCTTGTTTTATTTACTCATGCTTTTCTTTTTCCATAGACACAGTTTATTATGAGAGAGAAAGGCATTGCTGAGAATAGAAGTGGGTCAGAGAGCTAGGGAAGGCTAGGTGCTTAAAGGCCTTGCACCAGAGTGGCATGATCCTTTATGGGTTACTGACACCTTCTCCAGTATTGAGTTTGTGAGCTTTGCTCTTTTCCTTATGTATAGCCCTGGTGTGTGAGAGGGATCCAGGCTTTCTCTCCATCATTGGTTTATTTGTTAATTTTGATCCTGTCCCCCAGCCCTACTGTGTTGTCACAACTTCAGGGCTTGTTTATTGTTTAAGTATTACTTCTGGGAAAAACTCCTTCCAACATAAAACTGTGTCTATTTCTGTGGGAATGACTTTTGTAAATGGACATATCATCTTGACTGCTGATTTTAATTAACCCCAGGAAAATCATGTGCTTTTATGATCTTAGCACCTGATCTCCTTTGAGGAAACCTCAATTTGGTGCTTTACCCAAAAAGAACAAATGAATGAAGGTGAGTATGCTTGAGAATTAACATGTCAAAGCTGTGAAAGGTATACCACCTTTCATCTCCACTGTACATAGTAGAGGTGGGGAAGGACTATTGACCTTGGATAAATGAGACATTCTAGAACTAAGGATGAAAGACCAGATGGTTGTTAGGATTAGGGTAGAGCCAAGTTTATACTTCCCTAATTGAAACTGGAGAAACAATTTTGAATAAGATTATGGGCGGGGCCATTCTCTGGACACTGTTAGAGGGATAGAGTTTCAACAAATCAGTTTCATCAGCAAGTTCCAGGAGACAGACCAGATGGTTTCAACAGGCATCTAGGGGAATGAGTGTCCTTTTGAGTCCAGGCCCACTATTAGAAATAAAATTTGATCAAGTGATCATAACGTCAGCATAGTAACACTGCGTATTTTTACTACTATCCATGGGACCCCGGTCCAATTCTTATTTCCAGGTCACAAAAGCCTAGAAACTCCAGCATGTAACCTTTAGACTCTAATCCAGGCCTATAAAAACTGAGCATTTTGATAGCATGCAAGTGGAAATTCTTGTTTTAGTGTTGTGTAGAACAATAAAACCAATAGATATCACACACACACATATATCTATATCTATTTATAATATATATGCTAGCTCATATATATAGCATATATCACACACACATATATATGTGTGTGTATATATATATATATGCTAGCTCATGCTATTATGGAGGCTAGAAAGTACTGAAGTCTGCAGTCTACAAGCAAGAGACCCAGGAGACTTGATAACACAGTGAAGGTCCAGGTATAAGAATCTGGGAGTCAGGAAAACTCAGGTAATAAGAGATCAAGTCTTAAAACCATCACCATCAAGACTAAGAACTGTTTTATTCTCATCGTCCACATTGATACAAAGGCCGGGAAAGATTAATGTCTGAGCTCAAGGCAGCCAGTAAGGAGCAAATCCCTCTTACTCAGTCTTTTTGTTCTCTTCAGGTCTTCCGTGGACTCCACGGGGCCTGCCTGGTGTGTGGAAGACAATCTGCTTTAGGAAGTCTACATTTGATTATTAATATCAACCCAGATTTCCCTTCCCAACATACTCAGAAATATGTTTTTTCTATATCTTCACTTATCTTCACATCAGTCAATTTAACACTTAAAACTAACCGTCATGGGGCTTGGGAGATGATGCAGTCAAACATGAGGATGTAAGTTTGGATCCCCAGCACCCATGTAAAAGCTAGGCATGGTAGATGTACCTGTAATTCTCTTACTAGGGTGATAGAGTCAGAAGAATCTTTGGAACTTGCTGGCTTTCAGCCTAGCTGATCAGTGAGCTCCAGGTTCAGTGAGAGACCCTGACTCAAAATATAAAGTGGAGAATGATTAGGGATCGTCTCTGACACTGATTTCTGGCCTCCTTGTTTACACACACATGACTATCTGAGTATCTGTGTTTAATGCCCATGGAGGCCAGAAAAGGGCATCTGATCCTCTGGAAGCAGTTACAGGTGGTTGTTTGTTATCCACCATATGGGTGCTGGGAAGCAAACCCAGGTCCTTCTGAAGGCGATGTTCTTAACCACTGAGCCACCTCTCCAGCCCCTAAATGTGTATTTTTAAATTTTTAATTATGTGTGTGTATGTCTGTGAATGTGAATATAGGCACCTACAGAGGCCAGCAGAGGGTGTTGGGACCTGTGGACCTGAAGTAACAGGCAGTTGTGATCCACGTGATGTGGGTTCCAGGAACTGACTTTGTGTCCTCTGCAAAAGCAGTACACCCTCTCAACTGCTGAAACATATCTCCAGCCCCATGAGATATTTGACTCCTCAGTTTATCACTGCTTCTGAAAGCTGAGTGTGAAACTAGGCTTAAGGTCCCTAATGTGTATGCTTCTATGCTGCAGGGACACAGGGACTAATGTTTCAACCCCTTGTGGCCTATTATTAGATTTCCCCAGGAATTTTACTGGTTACTTGTTAATCTATTGGTAGATTATGCTTATCATACAGTATTTATGCTGCCAAGTTCATCAAAACACTGCAAATCAGAGTATTATTTTATTAAACCCAAAGAACGCATTGTTAAGTAAAACACCATTGCCATATGCCTATTATTAGATTTCCCCAGGAATTTTACTGGTTACTTGTTAATCCATTGGTAGATTATGCTTATCATACAGTATTTATGA
>NW_008348999.1:1084921-1097043 GCF_000622305.1 Nannospalax galili | reverse complement strand
ATATGAGAGTGCTGGGACTCCAACTCAGGTGCTTCTGCTCATGGAAGCACTTTAGCAGCTGCGCTCTCTCCCTGGATGTTCAAATAGTTCTTAGTGAGACATTTCCTGATTTTCTAAGGTCTTGAATGAAAGCATCTAAAGTGAGAATGGCAGTTTGGCATTACTCAGAGGAATGCTGGATTAGGAGGAAGATGACAGAGAAACCAGATTTTTGAATAATCCAGATCTAAACCCTGGCACTGCCATTAACTCCCTGATTGACTATGAGGCCTTTCTTTCCCAAAGCGATAAAAAGCATTGTGTTAACAGCTTCCAAACATGGCCATATTTCAAAATCATTCAAATCAGATTTTTAAATTTTTATTTATTCTCTGAGAATTTCATACATGTATACAATGTATTTTGATCATATCCGCCCCCACTGCCTCCTCCAGTTCCTCTGGGTGGGGCTGGGGGGGGTTGTGGGAGGGGAATGTTATATAGATGTCCATTTAGGGCTGAGTACTTTATAATCACCGATTTTCTTCACTTTGAGCAGTTGTGAGACTGTATTCACCACTACCTCCTGCAAAGATGAGCTTCACTGATGAGGGATGAGGGCTGCACTAGTCTGCGGTATAAAGGTAAGGATCAAATCCATTTCAGGGGAAAAATACACATCATATCATTAGCTAAGTCTCTCTTACCCCTTCCTATCCAACTACAGTTTTCCTTCTCAGAGACGGTAACTGCTAAAGATTTCTTGCACACATCTAGACAGCACTGTTGGAAACTGCGCACTTAAGCACACATACATACACGTGTGGAGAGAATAATTTAATAAAATTTGTTCACATCTTGCTCTTTAATATGTCCAAATCTGTTTCAGTTATATGCTCTAACACTTCCCTGGAATATTTTGAATTATATCCTAAATATTTTATTATTTTTTCTGTAAATATTTTAAAATTCAATTGACTTTTATTTTATGTATATGAGTGTTTTGCCTGCATATATGTAAGTACATCTGTTCATGCAATGCCAACTGAGGACAGAAGTGGGTATTGGATTCCCCATAACAAGAGTTACAATCGTTGTTAGTTGCCATGTGGGTGCTAGGAACTGAACCCCAGTCCCATGAAAGGGCATCTAGTATTCTTAATCATTGAGCCATCTCTCCTGGACCTCTTCGGTAAGTATTTTGGTGTATATGCATAAAATAAGGCTCATGAAGATGAGCCACAGGGTCAGCGAGGGTGGGGGAAGTGCTATTCTCACCCATACTCCTTTTGTTCTGTTAAAAAAAGAAAACTCTAAGAGCATCCCTAAGTATTTAAAGCCTCTAGAGAAGGCACTAAATACAATAACAACAACAACAAATATTCCTAAACAAAATTAATGGGGAAGAATTTATTTGAGATTATTGAGAAAAATGTGGAAAGATAAGACCTTGCAGTGTTTGAATCAGGACTTCACACATGCTGGCACCTGAGGTACAGGGAGTTTGACACTTAACAGCACAGTTCCTTCCTCTAACTCCTCTTCAGGCCACCTTGTCCTGGAAGGAGTGGGTTTCAGAGTTTTCCCTTCAGTCACCTCCACATGTTCCTTAGGCTGAGTTGAATAGGAGAGGGCTTTCCTCTGTGCTGTTTGCATCCAGGGCAAGGCATTTCCCTGTGTTACTGGAGGGACCCTCCAGGGTCTGCCTTGACATGATGTGCAACCTCGTTGTGTCTTCAACTAAGAATCTGAGCAAGACACAGATTATCAGTAGTAAAAAATTTATTAAAAGTGAAAGTGAAGGGGCTGGAGAGGTCTCAACAGTTAAGAGTACTGACTGCTCTTGTGAAGGGCCCAGGTTGATTCCCAGCACTCACATGGCAGTTAACAACCTTCCATAAGTCTAGTTCCAAGGAATCTGATGCTCCCTTCTGGCCTCTGTGGGCCCGCCCCACATTCATAGATACACTTACATACATATAGGCAAAACATTCACACGCATAAAAATAAAAATAAATAATTAATTAAATTTTTAAAGTGAACGGAAAAGGAAAAACATTGTACAGGATGGGATTAAGACTGAACAAGCACATGGTTTAGGAGACCATCATTTCCAGATTTAGGGGTTTTTAATCACACAAAAGAAGGGAGGGGACCTCAAAAGGGTTGACCATTCTTCCACCGACAAAGTGATCGACATTACTAGACTACATTATGTTTGCTGCTCATGGGATCCCATGATCCTCTCTGTTAGAATCACATGCATGAGGTGCAGCCCATAAGCCTTGAGTGATTTATGAGGTCCCAGAGGTAACCTATTTATAACACTTTTTTCTCCTTTGTGTACATGCATCTCTCTAGGGGAAATCCCTTTTTGAGTTTCACTTACCAGTTGTGATGAGATTCTTTTTGCTGTTTGTTGGAGGGGTTTGCATATAAGGGACAGTGTCATTTTTAGTTCTTACATCCCAGAGGTTAACCTTCCTATGACTCAAAGCCACATCTGTCTGGGTCTCCCTTCCTGACTCCCTTGTGTACAGTATGCTGAGAAACATGAAGCCTCACCATCCTTCCCTAGTTTCTGGACTTCTAAAGCAGTTTTCTACGATGTGTGAGTGTAACCGAAGACCTCTCTTTTAGCTGAAGTGCCACTCACCGAGAAATGTGGTATGGTGCCCCTAGAGTTCCAGAGCTCTTCCTCAGAGAAGAAGCAGGCTCTAAGAAATGTCCATTATAATCGCTCCCCAAAGGGAATGATTTTATATGCTACAGGAAGTAAAATGTCTGATTCAAAGGCACACTCAAAAACAAGGGAATTTGAGTGTCAGGAGAGTGAGGTCAGAATTAGCACCAAAGGGGGCTGAAGAGATGGCTCAGCGGTTAAGAGCAAGGGCCTGTAACTCCAGCTCATGGAGATTTGATGCCCTCTTCTGGCCTAAAGAGGTACTGCATCTGTGTGTGTGTGTGTGTGTGTGTGTGTGTGTGTGTGTGTGTGTGTGTTCTCATATAATATACACATAAATTAAAAGCAACTCAAAAACAAAAACAAAAAGTTCACTGTCTTCCCAGGACGACTATGAGCATAGCCAGGGTGGGCCTCCAGAAATAACACCAGGTATTTAGCTCTGTGATAAGAGAGATGCAGATCAAGAAAATAACTCAGCCAGTTACTGAGCAAAGAAACAAAGCATCAGGAATAACAGCTCCTGGCAGAAGCAGGACAAGTACTAACAGGGGCTGTAATTTGTTTTATCAAACATTCAATTCCAAAATGGAAAAAAAAAAAAAAGATTAAGAAGCAGGGCAGTACTGAGGCAGGATAGGAAGATGGAATGTGGAGGGTACAGGGGAAGAAGGCAGCTGAGTTAAGACTCTAACACAATGAAAAACAGCAAAAAACAAAATCAAACAACAAAACTAAGAAGTGCTGAAAAGGCTGCCCACAACAACACTCTTCTCTGAGAGACACTGTAAAAATGAGTATCAAAACTGTTCATGGGAAGCTGAGTGTATAGCTCAGCTCCCAATGTTGCCCTGACATTCAGGAAACCCTGTGTTGAGTCCTAAATGCTACATAAACTGGGCATGATCATATATACCTGTAATTTCTGCCTCAGGAGGTAGAGAAAGGAGGATAAAGGTCGGGGCTGGAGATTATGGCTCAGTAGTTAAGAACGCTGCTCTTGTCAAAAACCCAGGTTCAATTCCCAGCACCTACATGACAGCTAACAGCCACCTATAATTCCAGCTCCAGAGGATCCTTTGCCCTCTCCTGGCCATCACAGGCATTGTACAACATGGGTGTGGTTACATACATGTAGGCAAAATAGTCATACAGATAAAATAAAAATAAATATTTTTTTAAAGTTCAAGGTTATCTTCGACTATGTAAAAGTTCAAGGCCAGCCCAGTCTACAAGAAACCTTCTCTTGAAACTGCTGATGAGCTGTGCATAACACTAAAACAAATGTGACATTTGAATTTAGCCTCCCAGGACTCCTCTCATCCTTAAATTTAACCATACACGTCACAACAAGCCTTATACTTTCATTTATAAAGGATAATTCTTTAAGATAAGAAAAATTAAATAGCTTATAATGTTTAAGTTTTTTTTTTTCTTTTTGTCTTTTTGAGACAGGGTCTCCCTGTAGCCCAGCTGGCCTGGAACTCACTATGTAGCCCAGGCTAGACTTGAACTCACAGAGATCTGCCTGTCTCTGCCTCTCAAGTGCTGGGATTAAAGGCATGTGCCACCACACCCGGCTTTAACTTAAATTTTAAACTTTGCTTAGCCTTGAACCTGCTTATAAATTATAGTCTTGAAATCTCTACTAAAACTGAACTTGGTTGTATATATATATATATATATATATATGGTATGTGGTAGTAAGTAGAAAACTGCATAATCAAAGATCTTATGTCTTGATATGAATTGTCTTAAAATAAGATTTTTGATATTTGGGGCTGGAGAGATAGCTCAGTTGATAAAAGTTTTGGATAGAGTGCTGCCTTGGAAATATGAGGTCCAGACTTCCATCCCCAGATCCCATATTATAAAAGTCATATGCATTGTAACCCTAGCACTGGGGCAGTGGAAACAGGCAGATTTCTGGGGCTTTGGTCACCAATTAGCACTATTTGGGGGACATTATGGAACCTTAGGAGATCCAGCCTTGCTGGAGGAAGCACATCACTAGGGGAGGGGTTGGTGGGTAGGTTGTGAGAGCCTCACACCTCCCCCCACTTACAGTATACCTGAAAATGTCAGTCAGCTTACTGCTTCTGCCACCATGCCATGCCTTCTCCCCTGTGTTGGACTCTCTATCCTTTTGGAATTACCTGCCCCCCCCTTTTTTTCTTAAGTTGTTTTTGGTTACGGTATTTTATCACAGCAACAAAAATCTAACTAATCCACTTGCTAACCAACCTAGCCTACTTGGCAAGTTACAGGCTAGTGAGAGATGGTGTAGCATAGAAACGAGGTAGACAGCCTGAGGAATGAGGAAAGACAACTGAGGTTTTCCTCTGGCCTCCTCGACCACATGAAAACATTTGCAAAGCACCTATACACACATGCACTAGCATACACATGAACACATACATACAAATAAGATGTGGATATTTGAAAATAGAATGTCTTACATTTAGGGGCAGTCTTTGGGCACTGTGACCTGACCATTCCTTGTAACGTTCTATATTTCTGTCCTGAGGATATCTCAGTGGAATCTGAACTGTAATATTCCTGGAACTACATGTACCCTCTTCACAACTAATGCCTTCACACATTGCCATATATTTAAGCATTCATTCAGGCCATGCTAGATCATAGTCCTTGAACCAGGGATTCAACATATTTCTGATTTCCACATGTAATAAACTGAAAGACCTATGGCTCTAATAGTTATTTGAGCCGAGCATTGCATTTTTTACAAACATGTAGATCATGTAGATCTCATGTAAATCAATGTCAAGAGCTCACTGGATGGCTCCTCTGTAAAGGTATTTGCCTGAGTTTGATCCTGAGGATCCACATGGTGGAAGGTCAGAACTAATTCCTTCAAGTTGTCCTCTGACCTCTGCATATGTGTCATAGAAATGTACACACACACATACACACACACACACTAAATAAATAAATAAATAAATAATAAAATAGATCAATGTCAAACTGCATCTTGATATTTATGATTAATGTTGGAAAGATGCGACATTGTAGTGGTGGAGATATTAAAGGAAGTGTATGTTCCTCCTGCAGAACATCTTTGCAGAAAGTAAAATTTCGAAAGGTGTCAGTGCTCAGCTCACAGGGATGCGCTGCAGATCATTTCATAGAACCTTGCAGACAACATCACTAAAAATTACTAACAGAACAACTACTTTATTATCTTTTAGTGATCCTAGAATGGCCATCTTATGTGCCATGTGAAAGGGTGTGGTCTGGGGTTAGCGCAGCATGTAAAGTGCTTGCTATGCAAGTGTGAGGACTGGATTTTGAATTCCCAGCACTCGTGTAAATTCATGAAAGTCTGCTTGCTTATAATCTCAACATTGAGAGATGGAGACAGGAGACAGGGGATCCCTGGAGCAAGCAGGCTAACTACCCTAGCCAAAGCAGGGAGCTCTGGGATCAAGTGAGAGATCCTGCTTCAATACATATGGTAGAAAATGATGGAGGAAGACGCCTGAAGTCAGCCTCCAGCTCCCCCCATACACACATACATGCTGCATTCAGAGTGAATCAGTGCTATTTATTTTTATACTTTTAATTATGTATATGTGTGTGTGTCTGTGGTACATGGGAAGGGCAGAGAAGGTGGTGGATCCCCTGCAACTAAAGATACAGGTGGCTCTAAGCTACCTAGTATGGGAGCTGGGAACCAAACTCTAGTCTCTGAAAGAGCAGAATACACTCTTTACCACTGAGCCATCTCTCCAGCCCTAAATCAGTGCTCTTTAAATGCCCTTGAACAAACAGGTGTGAGAAGAAAACGTGGGAACACATCCACATTTGAACAGCAGCACTGCAAAGGAGAGAATAAATCCCATCCTCTGAATACCTGGTGTCAAGTGGTCATCTGCTGAAACTGCTATTACAGTTGAAACCAAAATCACCGATCTGCCTGGATTCTTTTAATAAACAAAAGTATTTAACAAAGCTATAAATTATATTGCTGCATTAAGCAAACAGAATCAGCCGTGCTGAAATGCTCCAGCTGTTTGAGGCTTTCTGCCATTTCTACATATTTTGTTTCTGGGTTCCCCCACACGTATTTGTGTTTGTTTAAGTGGAGTTCATTGTGGTGATGATTGAAAGAACACATTCTGCTTCTTTCAGCCCTGTGATTATGCAGCCTTTGTGTTGGATTCTATTTATTGTCAAACTAGCAAGACTTTTTCCATTGAGCTGTCTTTGTACTGGCAGACTTGGAAAGGATAAACGAGTTTCATCCACTCTCACAAAACACTCTGTGTCTCATATCCCAGAGCTTGTCAAGTCCTTATGGTGTAATGAATCGTCATATCCCCCTATATGTTTATGTTCATATTTTCTCATTTGTATCCCCCCAAATATTTACATCCTGGGGCTAGGGGTGTGACTCAGTGGTAGAGTGCTTGCCTAGAATGCATAAGGCCTGAGTTCAGTCTCTAGTACCATGAAATAGTATTTGTCTTTCCATCCTTCTTCCCTCCCTTCCTTTCTCCTTCCTTCCTCCCTCCATTCCTCCTCTTTCCCTCCCTCCCCCCTCATTCCTTCCTTCCTCCCTCCTTTCTTTCCTTCCTTGATTCTGTCTTTCTTTCTTAGCTAACATATGCATTTAACTGCCTTTAACACTTGCACAATTTCTTCAAAATGAGAATGCAGTTTGAAAATGATTAACTTATTTTGCCTGTCAGAGAAGACAGAATATGACCATAGGACCCACTGGCAAAGGTAGTTCTGGGCCCTAGCCAATTGATGGCATTTATTTCCATCCCATGTATTATTAGACTATTGGTAAAGATGAACAGGGAAAATAGATACATGTTAACCAGCTTTCCAGCACTATAACAAATGCACGAGGCAATAATCTATGCATAGAAAAAAAAGTAGGGCCTACAGAAATGACTTAGTAGACAAAGTGCTTGCTGCACACCATGAGGACCATAGTTTGAATTTTCAGCACTCAGAAAATTGGTAGGTGGTGTGGCAGCCCGCCAGTAATCTCAGAAGCAGAGACAAGGGTCCTCTGGGAAAGCTGGATCTCCAAGCTCACATTAGGTGACAGCACTTGTCCTAGTAAGTAAAGTGAACAGCTATTGAGAAAGATACTTGATGTTAACCTCTGACACATGTGCAAAAGCTTTTACACACACACGACACCACATGTAAACACACACACACACACACACACACACTCTCTCTCTCTCTCTCTCTCTCTCTCTCACACACACACACCACAAGAAAAAAAAAACAGAAAGATAAAAAGAGGAAAACGTATATTCCATCTCATAGTTTGGAAGTTTCAGCAGTCATCAGACTCTACACCATTTGGGCTTCCAGAGAGAAAACTCACTGCAGGAAGAATGTGAAAGAACAAATCCACATATCCCATGACTGGGAAATGAGAAAGAGAAGGAAGAAGGGGTTATAAGGATCCCATAATCCTCTTCAACAATAAAGGTCAATGACCTGAAAGTCCCACATTCAGATCCTAGGTCGCAGATCCAGGTCCTTGGCCCCACCTCCAGGTCTTAAGTCACTCCTTTATTTCCTAGAGCACACCTCCTGGTCCTAGGTCCCACTTCCACGTCCTAGGACCCTCCTCTAGGTCCTATGTCCCATCACCAGGTCCCAGGTGCCACCTCCATGTCCTGTATCTCACCTCCAGATCCTATGCTCCATCTCTAGGTCCTACATCCCACCTCCACATCGTAGGTCCCACCTCTATGTCCTATGCCCCACCACTAGGCCCTAGGTCTCATCATCAGGGTCTATGTCCCAACTCTACATCTTATGCCTCACCTCCAGGTCCTACGTCCCACCTTTAGATTCTTTGGTCCACCATTAGGATCTGTATTCCACCTCTAGGTCCTACGTCATAAAGTCTCCAGAAAGTCATTTCTTCTAAGCAGGCACCAAGCCTCTAGCATATAGTCTTTGGGGGGACATTTCAGATCCAAATAGCAGCAAGACGGATTTCAGAGGTCTGAAGCTGAATGAAACATTGAGTGGGAAACAGAGATGGAGGTAAACATGCTGTAGAAACATGAGTCTCAAAAAAAGAAAGAAAGAAAACAGAAATAGTGAAGAAAAAGGCCAGATGGTGGCACACACCTTTAATCCCAGTATGAGTTTGAGGCCAGCCTGGTCTACATAATGAGTTCCAGGCCATCTGGGGCTACAGGGAGCCCCTGTCTCAAAAAGACTAAAAAGAAAAAGAAAACAAAGTAGTGATGAAAATATGTGGAAAATGAGATATTTTGGAAGAGCAGTGTGGGAATTTACAGGATCATATTGTGATTGTGAAACTTGAGTGAACTTGGGGAACTATTTTTGGACTCTGAGAAAACCCCCCCAGAGGGAAGCAAGAAGGTATGGGGTGTTCCTTTGCTGAGCCACAGAAGAGCACAGAGGGGATAATTAACTCATCTAGAGTCCTTACAACATCTTGACCACTGTTATAAAGCAAAACCTCCTTAAACTTCTGAAGAATTCTGGTGGCTACCTAATCAAGTGTGTGTGTGTGTGTGTGTGTGTGTGTGTGTGTGTGTTTGTATATACAGGGACATGCATATGGAGGCCAGAGATCAACACTGAGTGTCTTTCTCACTCTGTACTTTGATTTTGAGACAGGGTCATCCCTGGACCTCACTAGTTCAGCTGAGCTGGTGGCAACTGAGAGCCTGAGCCTTTTGTTCATTCATTCCTTTATGTATTTACTCACTCAATAAATGCTTACTGCTGAATTCCTGTTGTGAGTCAAGAGTGAGCATAGCATGGGGAAGTAAACCTTTACATGCTATCTTTATATGTAATTTTACAACATATGTAAGACATGTATATATTTCAGTTAACCACAGTTACCTACAAAAATCACAAGAGAATGTAGCAAAGAAGGGAAAGGCGTGGCAAGCTGAGGAAATACAGAATAAAGAAGATGCTTCCTGAAAGACAAGATCAAGAAAAGGTTCTAGAAAAGAGTTTGAACTAGATATAAAGGAAAAATAGTAATTAAAATATTAAGCACCAGAAGAATTTTGAGTAAAAGGTAATAATCCAGAAGTCAGAAGTCCTGAGATAGAAAACACAACAACACATAGACAAATTTAAAATGTAAAAAGTAGCCTGGAAGGATCGGCGTGGTGGCACACGAGTCAGAGGCAGGCTGATCTCTGTGAGTTCAAGGCCAGCCTGGTCTACATAGTGACCACGATAGCTGGGGCTACAGGGAGACCCTGTCTCAAAAGACCAAAAAAAAAAAAAAAAAAGTAGCTGGGAAACATGTAGTGCAAGTTTGGCCAGGTAAGGCTCATCTATTCCATGTATTGTGGAACATATTCAGAATTAAAATCGTGACATTTATTTTCCTTTTCCGCAGGACGGTGAATTGAACCTATGGCCTCATGTATGTGAAGCAAGCACTCTACCAGTGACCCACAGCCCCAGCCGCAATAGTATGTATCTTAAGGCAAATGATCAAATCATTTTAAATGAGATGAGGGCAGGAATGGATTGATCTTAGTGAGATTTCCGTTTTTAAAGCTTTGACCAGAGGCTGGGGAGATGGCTGAGCTGCTTAAGTGCCTACCATGCAAATGAGGATGTGGGTTTCAATCCTCAGAACCAGGGTTAAAAAAAAAAAAAATCAGGTACTGCAGCATGTGTTGTAATCCCAATTTGGGAGAGTTGGAGACACGAAGCTCCCTGGGACTTGCTAACCAGCTGGCTTACCAGGTAGGCATGGTCCAGAGTCTGCAAGACCCTTCACAAGTAACTAGCGTGGAAAATGACTGAGGAAGACACCTGACATTGACCACACTCATGGACACACACATACACAGAATAAAATAAATGTTTTTTAAAAAGCTTTGACAACAGGTTGTAGTATGAATCTAGCATGATTAAGAGTGGATATAGGAAGTGAAGGTAAGAGTACACTGCCCCTGTCTGTGTGAGATGAATCTGCTACCTAGGGGAAGATGTGAATTGTGGAAATGGAAAAAAGGTGAGCTGGTTAGAAAGATGTGCATGAGGTAAAGGAGCTGATGGAATGACTGGGTGCTACAGAAGGGACTGGGAGATGGACATCAGCACTCATGGGGTTCTGCTTTGCATGACTAGTTAGACAATATTGGTGTTGTCAGCTACAATGGAACTGTAGCTGTACTTTAATGTCTCACATTTGGGGGGGTGAAGGCTGAAGCCATATATTCCCTCCATCTCCAGCAATCCAGCAGCTGCCACTTCTGAGAAATGGGATGTGAGGAGCAGAGCCACTGGAATTTCTGTTGTTTATCAGAGCCTCTGCGATCTCTAACTTTCCCATCCCTCAGAGGTTTAGAAGCCTCAGATTCCAAAGCAGAAGAGGGACATTTTAGAAGAGAACTGAATTTCTGAGACACAACGTGAATAAAAACTATTCAGTATTTACCAAGTTTCCGCTGAGATAGAAATGGATATTATAAGATTAAGTGACAAGAGCTGAGTACATATCTCCTACCTTATCTCTTTGAGAATTCTTTGTCTTATTTGCACAGAATCGATCTCTAAACAGGAAAATTGACATACTATTTGGAAGGTGTCAGTATGTTGGCAGTAATTAAAAATATGAGCACAGTTGAAACTCTCTGCTAAGGGAATATAAAGTATGTTTAATACTGGTCGTTGTGTTTAATACTATTTGGATTTGGTTTTTGAAACAGGGATCAGTAGATCAAAAGTAACTTTCATCTGGTCAACATCACTTCCTTTTAAGGTTCCTTAATCATGATTCCCACCAAATGTCTATCCCTCCCACCCTACAGAGAAGGGAAGTGGACCCTCCCTTTCTGCCAGTCAACCTACTGAGAGATCCACACAGGCTTCTGCAGTTCTTTTCCCTCTGGCTACAATGGAGACACTGCCTTCCAGCAATTTGACTTCAGTGCTCTCAGACAGTATGCATCTTCCATCCGTCCCTCTCCTCTCAGGATGATTAAATATGGGGCAGTGCACCCAGGTTTTTACTGTTCATTTGAGTATTCTGTGTTGAAATCTACTGTTATCTTCTTGTCTGACAAACAGAATGCACTCAGTCTTTCAAAATGAAATTCTTAGAGTATTACCTTCTTTCTCCATTTTTTAGTTTTATTCCTCATTAAATATGTGGTTGTTCAAATAGCATTTTAAAACTTTTACTCAGTATGTTACAATCCATTCATATTATTAATTTTAATTTGTTTGCTCCATATTTAGCTAGTAACAGTATCTTAAATTGGTTCTTAAAATTTCTAATAAGTTCCTATCATTTAGCCCTCTTCAATTTTCTGGAGTAAGAAAGTGTTCCTGGCACATGTTCATCTAGATGAAACTAGGAACTGACCACTTTCTAGAATGCACACTAGTTCTTACTGGAGAATGATGCTAAGAAACTAAAATCTGGCTACTTCAGTGCTCATTCTTT
>NW_008348999.1:1083471-1083721 GCF_000622305.1 Nannospalax galili | reverse complement strand
GAGGGACACCTAGGTTGCTTCCATCTCTTAGCTATTGTGAAAAGAGCAGCAACAAACATGGATGTACAAGTGTCTCTGCAAAAGGACGAGTTCTTAGGGTATATGCCAAGGAGTGGTATAACTGGGTCAAATACTAGATTCATTTGTAGTTTTTTAAGAGTTCTCCACACTGCTTTCCATAGGGGCTGAACCAGTTTGCAGCCCCACCAGCAGTAGATGAGTGTTCCCCTTTCCCCACATCCCCTCCAAC
>NW_008348999.1:1079146-1080647 GCF_000622305.1 Nannospalax galili | reverse complement strand
TTTTTATGAAGTTGGGTGCACCAGAGTTTGGTGAATATATGTTCATGATTGTAATATCTTCTTGATTGATTGTTCCTTTGATCGAAATGAAATAGCCCTCTTAGTCTTTTCAGTTTAAAGTCTATTTTGTCAGATATTAGAATTGCTATGCCTGCTTTTTTCTTAGTGCCATTTGCTTGGTATATTTTGTTCCATCCTTTCACTTTGAGATAGTGTCTGTCCTTGAAAGTGAGATGAGTTTCTTGCAGACAACAAAAAGATGGGTTTTGTTTCTTAATCCATTCATACAGTCTGTGTCTTTTGACTGGGGAGTTCAGCCTATTAATGTTTAAAGTTATTAATGAAAGATGAGTATTGAATCCTGTCATTTTTTTTTGTTTACATTCTTGCTATAGCTGTACTTTTACACTGTTATACCCTCATTGGAATTCTTTCTGCAACCCCTTGGGTATAGTCATTCCTTCCTTCAGCTCTTTGTATTGCTCCCAGAACTCTCTGAAGGGCTGGTTTTGTGGACAAGAATTCCTTCAGCCTATTTATGTCATGGAAGATTTTTCTTTCCCCTTCAACTATAATAGACATTTTGGCTGGATATAGAAATCTGGGTTAGCATTTGTGGTCATTTAACACTGGGAATACTTTGGTCCACCAAATGATAATTCAGAGACCCTAATGGGTTTTCCTTTATATGTGATTTGTTGTTTCTCTTTTGCAGCTTTCAGAATTTTCTCTTTGTTTTGTGCGTGTAGTGTTTTTACTACGATGTGCCGTGGAGAGTTTCTGTTCTGGTCCTGTCTGTTTGGTGTTCTGTATGCTTCTTGTATTTGTATGGGCATGTCTTTCTTTAAGTTTGGGAAATTTTCTTCCACAATTCTGTTGAAGATCTGGTCCATGCCATTGTCTTGGGATTCTTCACCTACCTGTATGCCTATGATTCACATGTTTGGTCTTTTTATGGTATCACTCGATTCCTGCATATTCCATTCTTGTGATTTCTTAAATTTTTCATAATCTTTGCTTGAGTGGTCCAGTTCGTCCACTTTATCTTCCAGCCTTTATACTCTGTTTTCCATTTCGTTCATCCTATTCGTGGGTCTTTCTCCTGTCGTTTCTAATTGGCTTATGGAGTGTTTCACTTCATTCTTTATTTCAGCCTGAGTATTCTTTAATATTTCTAGCTCTTTTCTGAATTCATTCAGAAGTTTATCCCTATCTTCCTTCAGCTCTATGATTACCTTGTTTGTGTGTTCTTTAAATTCACTGAAATCTTTTATCATGTATATAATTGTTCTTTTGAGTTCCATGTCCTGCATTATCTCTTTGGGGTTCTCATTGTACTCCTCTAGAAGACTATTGGTATTTGGTGGGGATATGTTAATTTGGTTTTTCATGTTATTATTTTTTCTCTGTGATTTTGAGAGGTGAATTTCTTTTGTAGTTTCTGATTCTTGTGTGAGATTCAAGCCTTCAAGTTTAGGTCTGCTTCTTTTAGTGAACTTTG
>NW_008348999.1:1025643-1078906 GCF_000622305.1 Nannospalax galili | reverse complement strand
GGGAAGAAGCCCCAAGATTTCCCAGGGAGTGGATTGAGTAGCTGGGTTGTACTGGATGCAAAGGATCAGGGAGCGGAAAGGTAAGCCTCAGAGCCCCAGAAAGAGGCTGTCAGATGAGGGAAGTAAAGGGAGGTGAGGGCGGGGCCAGGTCCAGAAGCGGTGCTCCTGGGGCCCAAGAAAGGCACTGAGTTGTTCTGGGTGAAAAGGATCAGGAAGCAGTATTGGTTCCCCAGGTGTCTGGGGCCCCACGACTAGGAATGGCGCAGGGCCCAAACCAGGAGTAGAGAAGAGCGGGGGAGATAGAAGGGTGAATGTGGCTTGGGGAGTCAAAGCACGGAGGGCTGTGCTATAGACTTACCCCAAGAGGTCTGAGGATGGGAGTGCAGGCTAGGAGAGTTCTTCAGTGCTCATTCTTATTGGAACATTATCATTTCCAAGCAGAAAAACTAGAAAATATATCATTTGTCTATCTATCTTCCTATCTATTATCATCCATCTACACATCATCTATCTATATATCATGTGTCTATCATCTATCTCCCTATCATCTATTTATCTATATGATCTATCGTTTATGTCTCAATCATCTGTTTATCACCTATCATTGATCTATCATCTACCTATCTATCTCATGTATCATTTATCTATCATCTACCTGTCTATATATATATAGATACATACACACACACACACACATATATATATATGTGTGTGTGTGTGTGTGTGTGTGTGTGTGTATGTGTATGTTATGTGGACAAACCACATAACATTTTTACTGAATTTTTCATTTTATATCTTGGGAGGGGGTGGAATGGAGAAACAAAGAAATGAATGCCTGGCACCCAGCACCCAGCTCCGCATGGCTTGGCCCACTGTTCCAGATCGCTTCGGTACCCACCCACAGTCTCCATTAACTTTCACCTATCCATCTTGGGCCTACAGTCTCTCCCCAGGTCACTAAATGCCCCCTCTCACGTCCACGTGGGTGAGACGCCGGGGCCATCTTTCTCTCCATACCCACCACCCCTTGCGTTCCCTGCTTCCATCCCAAGATGGCTCCTAGAAGCTCCTCCCTCTGTGGCTAACTCTCTGTAGTCAATTCTCTGCAGCAGGCCCTGCCCCTTGGAGGAAACAGGCTCCTGGGACACACATATATCATCTATCAATACATCTAAAAGTTTGTTATCTAACTATCTTTTACCATCTATCTATCATCTATGCATCTGACATTTATCTATCTACTATCTACAATCTATTTAGCTAACACCTATCTATCACCTACTATCTATATATAGTCTACCAACTATCTCTCTGCCATCTATCATCTATCCATACAGTGATCATCTATCCATTTACTCATCATGTTCTATCCCAGGACTCCTGATTACACTAACATCTAGTCCAAGAAATATTTTTTCTATTACTTCCTCACCCAATCAATTCTAGTCAGTTGTTTAACTAGGCCTTTAACGGTTGGTGAGAATTAACATAGCTCTAGAGACTGCTTTCCAAGTCAAAGCTAAAGCAAAGGCAACAATGGTAAGTTAGGCATGCAATCATTGTCTAGAAACTATAGTTGAACATGAAGGATATACTGAAGATGGGAAACTTTCTTGGAACCAGTAAACCTTTTACAGAAGTTTATTATATTTTGCTTAGGATTTTCATGATCATATCTGCACCATAACCTGCTTCCAACACCCCCAGTACCCTTACCCCATCTCCTTCTCAGCTTCCTGTCCTCTCTTTATTTTTATTTTTTGTTATTAATAACCCTAAGTCGATTGTATAAATGTACCACCTTTTCAATCCACTGGTCAATTTTAGGGACACTTAGGTTGCTTCCATCTCTTAGCTATTGTGAAAAGATCATTGACAAACATGGATGTACAATTATCTCTGCAGTAGGAAACATCCTTTGAGTATAAGACAAGGAGTGGTATAACTGGATCATTTGGTGGATTCTTTTTTTTTGAAAATTCTTATATCTTAAATTTTTATTTATTATTTTTACTTTATGTGTATGAGTGTATTGCCTGCATGTAAGTGAGTGCACCCATATAGTGCAATGCCACAGAGGTCAGAAGAGGGCTTCAGATTCCCCTGCAACTGGAGTTATGGATGGTTCACAGCAGCCGTGTGGGTGGTGGGAATTGAACCCAGGTCCTCTGCAAGAGGAGTCAGTGCTCTTAACCACTGAGCCATCTCTCTAGCCCCCATTTTTATTTTTTAAGGGTTCTCCACACTGTTTTCCTTTGTGGTTGCATGAGTTTGCAATCCCACCAGCAGTGGATGAGTGTTCCCCTTTCCCCACATCCTCTCCAGCAATTGGTATCATTTGTTCTCTTCATCTTAGCCAGTCTAACTGGGGTAAGATGAAATCTTAATGTAGTTTTGATCTGTATTCCCCTAAGTACTAAGGATGTTAAACACTTTTTAAGGTATCTTAGCTATTTTTATTTCTTCTTTTGAGAACTTTCTTTTCAGATCCATAGCCAATCTTTAATTGGGTTACTTGTGTTCTTGATCTTTTGTTTTTTTAAGTCCTTTATATATTCTGATATTAATCCTCTGTCAGATGTGTTGTTGGTGAAGATTTTCTTCCTCTCTGTGGGTTTCCTCTTCACTTCCTTGATTGTTTCTTTGTTGTACAGAAGCTTCTTTGTTTAATGAGATCCCACTTGTTGATTTTTCACTTTAATACTGAGAAACTGATTTTTGATTTAGAAAGTCCTTTCCTACATCTGTATCTTGTAGGTACTGCCTATGTTTTCTTCTAACAGTTTCAGAGTTTCACGTTTCACGTTGAGGTCTTTGATTCATTTGGAGTTGACTTTTGTGCAAGGTAAAGATAAGGATCCAACTTCATTCTTCTACAGGTGGAGCTCCAGTGTTGTCAGCACCATTTGTTGAAGATGCTGTCATTCCTCCAGTGTGTGCTCTTTGCCCCTTTGTCAAATATCAGGTGACTGAAATTGCATGCATGTCTGGTTTTGTGCCATCATCATGATGTTTTTATGACTATAGCTCTGTAATATAGTTTGAGATATGGTATAGTAATCCCCTCAACACTGCTCTTTATACTCAGAACCGCTTTGCAATTGTGATTCTATATGAATTTTAGGATGTTTTTTCTATATCTGTGAAGAATGTCATAGGATTTTGATTGGCATTGCATTGAATATATAGATTTCTTTTGGTAGGATGGCAATTTTCAAAATATTAATTCTTTCAAACCATGAACATAGGAGGTCTTTCCATCTCCTGGTGTCTTCTTCAATCTCTTTTCAAAGATTTAAAATTTTCATTGTAGAAATTTTCAATGTCTTTGGTCAGATAGGTAGATGATAGATGATGATAGACAGATAGATGATAGATGATAGAAAGATGATAGGTAGATGATAGATAGATAGATAGATAAATGATAGATAGATAGATAGGTAGATAGATGATAGATGATAGATAGATAGATAGATAGATAGATAGATAGATAGATAGATAGATAGATAGATGATAGATAAATTCAAGATTATTGTGAATGGGAGGCTTTCCATGAACTCTTTCTCTGATTACTTGTTTGTATATAGAAAGGCTACTGATTTTTATAAATTGATTTTATAACCGGCCACTTCGCTTAAAGTGCTGATCATTTCTAGGAATTTTCTTGTGGAATTTTTTTGGATCTCTTATGTATAATTTCATATCATCTGCAAATCGGGATAATTTGACCATTTCTTTTCCAATTACTAAGTGACACAGACTCAGAAAAACAAATGATATATGTTCTCCCTCATTTTTGGATCTTCACATCAAATCCTTACATGTGAGTATATATCCTGATGTAACTGCAAGAGCCAGGCAATGGAAAGAAATCATGGCGGTAAATGGAAAGAAGGAGACTGAGAGGAAAAAAAATTGTAGGAGCCAGGTGTTACTAAGGGGGAAATGGGTAAAATGGGATACTTACCTGGGAGGAGAAGAGGGAGGGTTATACAAGGAACCATAGGGGTAAAGGGGAAGAAAGAGCTCAAGAGAGGGGGGTGGATATAGGAGACAGGCATCATTAAGGGTGAAAGGGGAACATGGGAGTGCTTTAACAGAGGAGTGAAAGTTAGACAGTGAGAGAGAAAAGAGTGATAAATAATATTTAGCTGGTGTGAAAAACCAGCGGGAAATGTAGTATTGAGAAAGATCTTCTTGATTGGATTATTTGAAGTTGAAAGACACACCCTAAATGTGAGCATTACCTTGTGATGTTAGTCTATGTAAAAAAGGAATCTTTTGCATATTGCCTGATTGCCTTCTCTCTCACTGGTGAATTTAGCTTTCTGCTGAGGCATTCCTTTGCTGATAGTAGAGCCAACTTCTTGGGATTTCAACATAGACTGAAGATTAGTAAAACTCTTGGAATCCTTCAGGCCTTCAGCTCCAGATTGAAATGGCTGATACATCCAGCCTCATGGACTGAACCACTACCAGATTCTAAGCCTCTCTAGTGTGGCAAAGCCGTTGTTGAGCTACTCAGACTATCCTGCAAGCTAATCACATTTGCAAAAGCTTTTAGCATTTGATGTGCTCTTCTAGTTCCATAATACCCCCTACTTTTCATCAACATAATCCCTTATGTTATTGAACAGGAACTTTATGATATTCTTGTAAATCACCTGGAGTCTGATGGCCTCTACTTGGTTTTTGATAAATTTACTGAGCATATTTATTTCACATGGCCCTACCAGGAGGAGGATTAATAGAATTACAACTATGGGTCCTGTTAGCTAGCCAGAGGCCCCAAGAATTCCAGGTACCTTTCAGAAATATTTTCCCCCTCAGCCTTTATTCTCTCTAGTAGTTGCCTTGCATTTTCTCTAACAGTGCCAAATCGATTTGCATAAAAACAGCATGAATACCTCCCTTTTTTAGTTTTAAAAACAAGCACTAGCAAAGGTATGTCAACGGCATTCAAGTACATTTCCATCTTTTTATGTTCTCTCTCCCCAAACCTCTAAACTACCTCCAGCCACACACTGTATTCACTTCCCCATCTTCCTCTACAGCCTCCATCTCAGCAGAACCCTAATTACATTCCAGTTATTATTTGATGCTTTATAACTCAAATGTAATGCATTCTAAGCCAGTTTATACTTCAGAGAGGTGTGTTTTGTGGTGTTTGTAAGTTGATCAGAACTAAGGAAATATCTACATGGGTGTAGAGAGCCTTCCCTTACTTTCTGCTGTCTGTTCTCACAACTATCCATGCTTACCTCTCCCACGACTCTTCACACAGTGATTGGCATACTTGATTCAGGCATCTAGACCTTTCTCAACTATGATGACTTTACAGAGAGAATTCCTTTCTTTTTTGCCTAGTATCCAACAAGCTACTTGGCTCATAATGGATATTTAGGAAATATTTATAGAAAAGATGATTCTGGTGTAAAGGATTCTGGTTGATTTTACCACAGCATAATAAATAAGGAAAGATAAAATCTGTGATGATGTATGTATGGAAGAGAACTCAGTGAAGACCACCAACCAGGCAACTCCATGGGGAGGGTGGAACAGCAGTTTATTTGAAAGCAAACAGACTACTAGGCCGCCTCTCAGGGAGCAGGGAAACAGCAGTGAGAAACAGCAGCTAGCTGTCTGACATCTTTTATAGGCATTTAGGTGGTTGAATAACTTTCCATGATGTAGGCTGGGCAGTTTAGCTCAGGATTGGTTGGTCAGTCTCCCAAAAAGAAGAGGGACTTGCCCAAAGCTAAATTGAAAGCCACCATTTTAGAATATTGAAAACTGCACATTTTAGGAGCCTGCCAGGAACCTAACATTCCATCTTTTTATTGATGATAAGGGAAAATGGTGTCTTTCTTTAGCTATTTCCTGCTGGACAGGGATGTCGGCAAAGAGAGGGGTGGTCTCAAAAGGCTGGAACATCACTATGGAGTGTGGAGATAGGCAGGCAGGTGGTAGTAAAAGACATGAGGGAATCAAGAGGATCTTGCTCATTGACCATCAGGACATCCCATTGACTCAGTCCTTACATGAAAAAAAATTAAAAGGCATGGAAAAATCATTATTTTGAGGAGGATAGATATCAGTGGGCTAAGGAAAGGAAGGGGAAGTAAAGGCAAGAGCAGTTAGGCACAAATTCTAGGCAAGGAACCAGGAGAAGTCAGAACAGAGTGAATTTTCAAATCAGAGTTTCTTGATGAGGGGGTTCCAGAAGCATCCATCTATTGAGTTTGTCCTCATTTTTCTTTTGGCTGCCATGGCTGGACTCAAGAGTGATGAACTCAGGATTTGTTGTCAGGCACTTTGATAACTGTTGGGGTGGCTAATATCAGCTCCCTCTTAAATGACCTCTATACAGGGAGAGAAAGTACATTTAGCCATCATTTAATTTTTAGATAAGAATAGGTTTTATTCTTTTGGGTGCAGGTAGGGGCTTCAGAGTTGAGTAAACCAGCATTTGAAGTCTGACACCTGAGCAACATTTTCTTATTAAGAACAAATCATTAGTGAGAAATTGTCTAAATAACATCTTATATAAACATAAGTCTAAAGTCTGAGATGTCCAGTCATTTGGACTCTTAAAGAAAGATAGTAATCATTGTACTCTTTGGTTATGCTTTCCTTTTGGGTATTTAAAACCATGCAGTTGGCCCAAATAAACCAACTTATTTTTATTCTTAAGGCTGGTTGAGGATCTAATCCTCAGGGATCACATGGACTTGGGAGGAGCCTCTGGCTCCTTAGGCCTTTCTTTTACCAGTTCCATCTATGTGAAGATAAGTTAAAGGTCCTACTTGACCATGACTGGCTTTACTTGGAAGCATGGAAGAAATGTTTCCCTGTGTTGACCCTCTTCTTTTAAGACTGAACACTGTTCAAGTCCATCTGGTAGGGGTCTCCCTGAACAAGAGGACAGGTGACTCACCATAGTACAGGACATTTTGAGAGATATTCCATAGTCCCCTGGAACTTAGTCAACCTAGAAGGGCAAGGAACAAAAACTGTCCCTTTAAGTTCCTTTGACCAGATTAGTATAGGTCTCAAAGTATGGCTATTAAACACCCAAAAAGGTTAGTTACACCAATATTGTACATTTAATTACCATGTAATATGTAGATAAAGCTTGGGCAAAACCCAAACATTCTCAGATAAACCTTAACTAGACATATATTTTGTTTCTTAAACTAGTAAACTAAACTACAACCTTAGAAATTTTAAGATTATCTAAACATAATTTCTGTCTTATCTTTTATATATCATAACAAACCTATATAGACCTTTATCACTTGCATAGACTTTCTCTTTTTTTTTTGCTATTCTGGAAATATCAAGCCATCATAATCTTGATACATAAATCTTTCTTAGTAAAGTATCTCTACTTGCCTATCATTTTAACATCTTTTTCACCTTCCCATTTTCTTTTCTAATACCACGAGACATAAATCATTAAGAAATACACTTTCCATTTGTTGTAACAATTATCTTCCTGGGGATACTAAGCAATGTTCATCCCATTTCTAAGGTTCTGATATCAAACCAATGTCTGACTGTGTTAAAGTTCACCCTGGGGCAAGTAATGTATTATTGATTTTACTTACAGAGATAAGTGAGGGGTTACTGAGGTATATGGATGACCTGAGAGTACTTTCACTGGAAAGCCTTTACCCAGCATGGATGTTGATGTTTTATAACCTCATGGGTCAAACCCTCTCTTTCCAGCCTTCCCAAGATTATATACTGTAGTCCTTCCCAAATGCAGGAGATCATTTGCAATTAGGGCAGAATTACATACAGCTGGCTGAGAAGAAAGGCTGACTACTCAAGTGAGGGTCCAATGACCCTGCTTACCCCTCCTTTAATGAAGGAATCATGCCTGGAATCCTGCCTCCTAGCACAGAACTTCTGGACAGGCCATAGTCCTATAGTCTGTAAGTCTTCCTGCTTTTCTGAATTCCTCAGAAAAATGTAATTTCTCTTTTTCTTCATATTTCCTTTTCTAAACATGCTTTCTTTAAGGCTTTGGGCTGCCCCTAGCATCTTGTATTTCTTTACTTTTTCTCTAAAGCTTCCTTCCATGTGTCTGACCTCCATCCAAACCTACATGGCTTCATGGCTTTCTTTTCTTCTCCTCTCAGTTATCCTTGTCAAGGCAGCTTCCAAAATTACCAGCTCACCTGCCCTGAAGATTTTTCTTTAAAATTATAATAAAATTGTAAAAGCTTCTGTTTGGGTCCATTCTTAAATTCTACTGTGAATGAGACTAAGAACCCTCTAGGGAATTCCTTTCCCAGCACTGTGAGAAAACAAAGTGTGGTGATACTGTAATTCCAGTTCTTGGGAGGTGTAGATAGGGAAGTTCAAGGTCTGGGACTGGAGAGATGGCTCAGAAGTTAAGAGCACTGACTGCTCTTGGAGAGGACCAAATTCAGTTCTCAACACACAAGTGATAGCTAACAATCATCCATGACTCCAGGTCCAGAGGCCCAGAAGCACAATGAATTTACATACATGCAGTCAAAACACTCATACACATACAATAAAACTAAATAAATACCTCTCAAAATTTAAAAAAAAAGTAGTTTAAAGTCATTCTCAGCTACATAGCAAGTTAGAGGCAAAGCTGGACTATAAGAGATTATTTCTCAAAAGGAAAAAATTATTAATGAAAATTGACATCTGTCTTGATGAGTAAAAGGGACAGATGTCATAATTTACCAGAATAAAATCCTGGTAAATGAACATTCAAATGCTAATTTTGCTTTCATCTGGATTTGGACCAAACAATCAAATTTTTTGAGACTTACTGACCTAATTAATGTATTTGAAGGGGATGATACCTATCTTTTCAGTTCATTTGAACTGTCATTGTCAAATATGGGAAGAAGCGATACAGCATGAAAATATGTGAAGTAAAATATTTCATTTCACTGATTGATATCTAATGAATATTAGCCTTCAGATAATTGACTAAGTTGGCTAAAATGCACAGTAAATTAATTCCCTTTTAGAAGAGCAAAGTGAAGAATCATGGATGCAATTGCTATAAATGGGAACCCAGAAGGGTTGGAGACCAGGTCCAGCATGTCCTTGATTTCCTCACTCCATTTCATGAAATGTCTTCAATCTAAGCAGAAGATTTGTATGTGATCAACTTTAGGTGGAGACTCAGAAATGCTGTTGAAAGACCGGAAATGCTAGTTCTGCAGTTAGCCTAATACCAAACCTCATATCATATCACTGAAAATCTCCTTTTTGTCTCTGTCCACCTCAGATCACTAAATGATTACCATCTTCCAGGGATGCACGGAATCTTAATAAGAGTTCATCCAAGACTGAGTATGTGCCTTAGCTGGTAGAGTGTTTACTCAACATTAATGTAGCTAATATCTAACACTGCATAACTGGGTGGAGTGGTGTACACCCATAATCCCACCACTTAGGAGGTGGGGGCAGAAAGATCAAAATTTCAAGGTCGCGGGTTGGGGTGGTATCTCAGTTGGTAAAGTACTTGTCACACAAGCATGAGGATCTGAGTTTGAATCCCCAGAACCCATTTAGAATGCCAGGCATGGTTATATATGCTTGGAACTCCAAACTGGGAAGGTAGAGATAAGCAGGGCCTTGGAGTTTGCTAGCCAGCCATTCTAGACAAATCAACATTGTAGGTTTTAGTTAGAGTCCTGTCTCAAAACAATACAGTGAAGAAGGGTTTGAGGAAGACTCTCAGTGTCAAACTCTACCTCCTCCTCACACACATGCACATGTGGACACCTACACACACACACACACACCACAAATTCAAGGTGGTCTTCAGCTATATAGTGAATTTGAGATCAGCCTGGGCTACATGAGACTCTGCCTCAAAAAACAAAACAAATAAAGCAGAAAAATATCAGTTTAGTCAGTAGATAAGGTTTAAGGGTCAAAGATAGCACACAAAACCAGAAGAGTGCCAGCTCGCCCCACTGCAGGCACCAAACATTCTGCTAGAAGACTTTGTCATGTGCCTGGGTTACACTAAATCACAGACAGAAGTCATTTGGGAATCATAGTGAACAAAATGACATCCTTTGCATATATGTTGTCCTAATGGTTCTTGTGTGTGTTGTATGTATGTATGTGTACATATTCATGCGTTTGTGGATGTGTGAATCCATGCCCATGTGGAAGCCAGAGGTCAATACTGGATGTTTTCCTCTATTGAACTCCACCTTAGTTTTATGGCAGGGTCTCTCACTGGACCTCCAGCTCACATATTCAGCTAGACTGACTGACCAGCAAGCCCCAGGATCCTGCTGTCTCCACCCCCAGTTCTGGGAATATAGTCTAGGTTTCCATGCCCAGCTGAACATTTGAACTCAGGTCCTAGGGCTTCTATGGCAACCTCTAAAAAGACTGAACAGTTTTCTCAGCCTCATAATTGTTCTTTAAGTGAAATTTAATCTGTATCTGAAAAATGAACAATGTCCATCAAAAAATGATATACATTACAAATGTGCTTATGAAATACATAGGTTTGCACTGTATAGGTATGTAGAATACATACTCTACTGGGTTAAAGTGTGCCCAGAGTGGAAATTCTTCACAGACTCTGTTTTCCTGAAGTAGCCTACAAAGTTACCATTATAATTATTGTACTCACATTAGAAACTAGGGAAGTGAGGATTAGAAGGAAATTTTTATTTCTTCTCAAAGTCACAAAACTTAGAACAATTAAATAGTTGGACTGAGATAGAAAGTGAATTTGTCTCTCTCAAACACAACTTTGCCTTTCATTTGTATTTATCCATCTAGCTAGCTACTTTTTTTGTATGGTAGATATGTATGTTGGTGGGAAGTGCCACAAGTCATGTGTGGTCAAGAGACAAATTGCTGTAGTCACTTGTTTCCTTCCATCACGTGGATTCTGGGGATCAAATTTCAGTTACCAGACTTGGTGTTTGAAGTGCCTTTACCCACTGATCCTGTCCCCAAAAGCAATGCTACTGATAACATACAATCATTTCATTTCTCTATAACCATAGTATACCAGACATTGCATATCTTTAGTACAAACTGAAATAAAAAAATAGCACAATATTTCATCTTCTTCCAGAACATCTCTGTAACACAATGTTTCTGGAATTCCTGTTCACCATTGTTTTCAGAGTCAGGGGTGTTCCTGCTTAAATATCACCATGGTGAAGGACTGGGTGCAAGAAACAGAAGACATTTAGAATGAACAATTGAGAAAAAGATTAGTCATCACAGGAGATGAAATTTTCTTTAATGAATTGTGTGGAGGCAGGAGAGATGTCTCAGTAGTTAAGAACATTGGTTACTCTTGCAGAGGACCTTGGTTTGATTCCCAGCACCCACATGGCAGCTAACAACTGCCTGTAACTCCAGTTTCAGGGGATTTGACACCCTTTTCTGACCTCCATGGGCATTGCATAAGATGTGGGCTCTGGGGATTTAAACTCAGGTCCTCTTGCTTTCACAGCTAGTGCTCTTGTCCACTGGTCTATCTTTCCAGCCTAAAGTAATGACTTTATGTTCACTCGTTTCTCCTATTCTTATTGTGCTGCTGATATCCTGTTGAGAGGAGTGCTTACAACTGTTTGAACAAACATATTTTCTCAAGGTAATATTTTTGAAAGGATAATGATTGATACATAATTTCAGATTTGAGGGAGAGCAGGAAGGATAGACTTGGATTTTTAGTAAAAGTGATCTGGGTTCAAACCCTAATGTTTCCACTTTCCATTGAAAACTCCAGTTTGATCTTTAAGTAGGCAATAAGCAATACTAAGAGTAGGCTGTAGGAAGCATTGGAGAGATGACTCAGTTGGTAAAGCACCTGCCTTGCAAGAGTCAGGACTTGAGTTCAATACCAGGACCCACTTAAACGACATGGTGTTTGCAATCCTAGTCCTGAGGAAAAAGAGGCAATGGAATCCAGGGCTTGCAGGACAGCAAGCCTAGCCTGCTTGGTAAGCTCCAGACCAAGGAGAGACCCTGCCTCATAAACAGCAAAGTGGATGGCACCTGAGGAACATCGCCCAAGAGTGCCCTCTGGCCTCCACATGCATGAGCATGCACACACACACAATGGCTGTAGAGGAATTTAAAGGTGATGGATATAGATCAATGAGCATAGAGCCTCATCAAAATTCCACACAGAATGCATCCCAATTTAAAATATTTAATCGCAGTGTTATAAAGGAAGGGTGTCTGGTGACTGAAATATGGCCCATCTATAGGAACAATGCTTGCCAATCTAGTTTTTAACAAGCTCAGAAAGCGTTTAATCCTAGATTTGACTCCTGTCAATTCCTAAGACAAATGTGATTCAGAGCTTGAAAATTGTCTCTGATAAACCTGGGAATACCCTGGGCAAAGGGCACAAAAGCTGATTTAGCTGAATGCATTGTTTATCCTCTATGTGATATCCTAATGGGAATTCTAGAAATTTCACTTTTCATCAACATTCCTGAGCCAGTTTCCCCTTAGCAAAAGACTCTCAGTAGATAATACAGCATTGAATTATTTTTGAGGGCTTTAAGTGTCTTCCAGATGCCATGTCTGAAGTGTTACTATGGAGCGAGGATAAAGTTACATCCCATAAGAGACTCTGATGGCAGTCAACTTGCCGGGGTAAGGAGGAACTTTTAGAGTATCAAATAGCACCAATGCTCTGAGAATACAAGAGACCTGATTCAGTGTGCAGCACTGTCCATCCAGTACACTCTGATTAGCTGTCAGTTGCAGGAAGATCACCATGCATTATAACACAGAAACAAGATGCAATAGACACACAAGTATATCATGCTAATTTTGGTGCTACTTTCTGAATCAAATGTGACCTTTTCCTAATTTTAACACAGAGTTCAGTTCAGTGAACGTCTGTGAACATGCTGCCACATGCCAGGCAGATGAATTCAGAAGAGAGGCAGCCCTGCCTTGCTGCCTTGATGGTTGGTAGAGACTGTTCATGAGCATAGTGAAGAGTGTTCCACCTTGCATCTGAGGTGGAACAACAGGAAAGACGCTGCCCCTCACACAAGAGACTTGGTGAAAGACACATACGTTATTTCTTTTTTGTGTGTATTTGTACATGCTCATGTATGTGCTAGTACATGAGTGGAGACAGAGAGCATGCACATGTGGGCATGAATTTGTGGCAGTCAGAGGACAACTTTGGGTGACCTTAGTCCACCTTGTTTTGTAATAGAGTCTCTCATTGAATCTGCAGCTTTCCTCACAGGCTAGACTGGCTGTGCAGAGGGCCTGGGGATCCTCCTGTCTCCACTTCACCCTCACTGGGATCACAAACACAAATGCCATACCTGGCTTTCTTATGTGGGTTCTGGGGATTGAACCCAGATCCTCATGCCAGCATGACAAGCATGTTACCAGCTGAGTTATCTTCTCAGCCCAAAATAGGCATTTTAAATTTCAATACTTAGGTATAGTCACTTAACATAGACACAGTACATCAAAGAACAGAGAGTGCTCACCCATAAACAGGACATCTATATTCTAAAACCAAGCAAGATGCACAGAGGAACACCACGTAGTGATGGTCAAATTAGGAGTCTTTTATGAATAGCTGGCAGAGAGGGCATTAATAACTCTCAACCAAATAACCCTGAGGAGAAGCAAGGCAGGGTTTATAAAGCTTAAAAGCACAATTACATCATGCCAGGGTCAGAGCCAATAACCATAGTTATATCAGATCACTGTAGTTACACCAGACCCGGGTAGGTCAGTTAACAAAGAGGTTCTTGGTTAACAAAATGTTTTGGTTAGACTGGAAGGGAGGAAATGCTACATGGCTAATTTTAAGTTTTTCAGTATTGTAGAAAAGATATACTTCCTGAAACTGCCTGCATGAGATGTTCTGCCTGGCTGGCTGTAGTGGGTAGGGCTGGGAAAAAACACAGGGTAAAGCAAAAGTCAGATAGAACAAAATGGAGTCAATTTTGCCATTTCAGTATCACACCCCTCCACACAGGCACAAGGACCACATCAGAAGAAAGGGACTATGATCATAGGAGTCAGAAGTTGGGGAGGACCAGGACTAAACAGTGTCTTCTGGACATGACAGGACTGATGCACTCATGAACTCACAGCTGCTGTGGTTACCTGCACATGATCTCAGTTATATATGAAATGTGAAAAGTTAAACTCACAAAACTGGAGAATAGAATAATCTTAGCCATGTGTTGTTGATTCAAGGGAATCAAGGCAATACTTATCAAAAGATTCAAATGTCAGGTTAGCATTAGTTCAATTATATATGATGATGTTTACAGTTGGGTCAATATGCTGCATGTATGAAAATTGCTAATAGTTGAAAACCAGTAAGTATGTGAAATGATAACTCAGTAATCAGCATAAAACACTATACCATGTCTGCATATTTTAAAAAGATTTATTTTTATGGTATGTATTATGAATGTTTTGCCTGCATGTATGTAAATGTACCATGTGTGCACAATTTTCAGGAAGGCAAGGAAGAGGGTGTCAAATCCACTGGAACTGGAGTTACAAATGGTTGTTAACTATTATGTGGGTTCTGGGAACCAAACCTGAGACTTCTACAAGAGTAGCCAGTTCTTTCAACCTCTGAGTCATCCCTCCAGCCCCTACATATTTTAAACTATATCAAACACTATGATGGGTAGTTTTAATTGTCAACTCGACACAACCTAGAATTACCTGGGAAAAGAGTCTTAACTGAGGATGAAATCTAGATCATGGTGACCTGTGGTATGTCTGTAGGTGGGAAGTTCCTGTCTGCCCACTGTGGGCAGCACCTTTCCCTAGGAAGGAGTTCTAGACTGTGCAAGAGGAGAAAACAAGCACACAAGCAAGCCTGCATGCATTTACTTCCCTCTACTCTTGACTGTGAGTGGGATATGACCATCTACTTGAGATCTGCCTGACTTCCCCTCAACAATGGACTTTAACCTGGAATTTTGAACCGAATAAACTCTTCTTCCCCTCAGTTGCTTTTTGTCAGAAGTGAAACATATACAATAAATATGTGAAATTATGTTTGTTAGTAATAATAACAGCAATGATGAAATAGGAAACTAGGGACAGTATACTAGGCAAGGTGGGGCTGAGAAGGCTATCACAAAATTTGAAGAAAACCAACATTTTTGGGCAGGTGAAATATTTAGAGGTTTACAAAATTTAGAAGAAACTGGGCAGTATGGTTTCACATGTTATTTCAAGTGGAAATCATTCTCAAAATTCATTCCAGGGGCTGTCAAGATGGCCAATGAGTAAACGTACTTGCCACCAAGCCTGATGATTTGAGTTCAATTCCTGGGACTTCTCCCTCAGTCCTGCATCTTTCATGCCTATAAAATCAGTACCACATTGACAGTGCAGCCAAGTTCTGATGCTGAGTTTGAGGTGTAGCCTGGGCCTCTGGGACACTGTGCCTTCTAGCCTGAGCTTATGAAAACACTTCCTTAGGCCATTGTTTTCAACCAGAAACCCCTTCAGTGTCATTCTGTTCTGACTCTCTGTCTTTTTCAAATGAATCTCCATTTCACAAATTGGAGTCTCCCATAGGCGGGGTGAAGCACCCAGGACATACTACCTACTATCTCAGCACTAGCAGAAAGTTTCTGCCCATCTCTTTATCAATTATACCTGTCTTTTGGGCATCCTCATCAATCCTTAAAACTTGTTCATTCTCCTTTCCTTGCCAAACACCACTCCTTTCACATCTTTCTGCTCTTGCTTAGTGCAAATCTGAGTCAGAACAACGAGCAGGAGCCACGTCACACCCTGAGTGCTGTGCTGTTCTGAAAACGTTCTCCAGCAAATGAATTAGTCCATTTCTTTTGAGGTCAACCTCACTCAAGTTCTTGGACACAGGAAGTGTACAGCCAGATTCTTTGCCAGAATATAGTATGGAGGCCTCTAGAATAGTCGTTGGTAGAATTCTCACTCCCTTTTGAAACCTCTTGAGCTGGACCTCCACTGTCTGTATTTCATAATCTCTTCTTCCAAACTTCTACCAGAATGTCCCTTTAAGCTCTGCTTAGAGCATTGTCAGGCTTTTGTAGCTCCAAACTGTTCCACATTCTTCACACAAATGATTCCAAAGGCCTAGACAAACACATGGTCAAGTTTATTACAGTAACCCCACTTTTCAGTATCAATTTCCTGTATTGATTACTTGTCTCATTGCTGTGACAAAACACCTGACAAAAGCAAGCTAAGACAAGAAGGGTTTGTTTGGGCTCACAGTTTGGGAATACAGTCCACTGTGTTATAGAAGTCAGGACAACGGGAGTGTGAGGTATCTGGTCATATTGTATCCTCAGGAAGGAGAGAGAGAGAGAGAAAGAGAAAGAGAGAGAGAGAGAGAGAGAGAGAGAGAGAGATCTGAATGTTGGTGCTTAGCTTGCTTTCTCCTTTTTATTTAGTCCAGATCCCCAGCCCATTGAATGGTGCTGACCACATTTAGTGTGGATCTTTTCATTTCATTTAATTCCATCTAAAAACTCCCTTAAAAATATGCTTAGAGATCTGTCTCCAAGGTGATTCTAATCCTTCCAAGCTGATAATATTAACAATCACATCTTCCCCTTGATGAAGTCTCTGGAAAGAGTTCCTCATTTTATTTCGTTAGCTTTGACTTTGAGCAGCTATAGTGCTGTTCTATGTGCCTCTAGTGGAGATAAGAGATTGCTAACTTAATGCATTATCACAACTTCAACTTTTGTTAGCTCTTGGACAGGAAGGTAAATACCTAACTATCTATTTACTATCATCTTTTATCCTGTAGCTTTGTGGTCAGTTTAAGGCCTTAAGCTTCTCTTTGCATTCATTTTTGACTCAGTAGTGCTTCCTGTAGTGCAGTTCCTTCCTGAAATGCTAGCATTTGAAAGATTGAGGCTATGAGTGTGTGTATGTCAGTCAACACTGAGTATCTTCCTTAATCACTTTCCACCTTACTTTTTGAGGCAGGGTCTCTCACTGAACTTGAAGTTCATTGATTGACCCAGAGAGTCTAGCTGCCAAGTCCCATGGATCCTCCTCCTGGCTCTGCTTCTCCAGTGCTGGGATTCTATGCCCATGTTTGCATGCCTGGCTTTTTACCTGGGTCATGTCTTTATACCCTCATGCTCATGTAACAAGCACTTTACCAACTGAGCAATCTCCTTGTCCTGAAGCACTGACTCTTTCATTTAGACCTTTATGCCAAAATGAATCTTAAACTAATTTGATAACTTCATAAGGAAACCATCCTGATGAAGCAAATGAAAAGCAATTAATAAAAAAAGGATTACATGACTTCATTCCTTTTACATTAGTCTAAGAAGACCTTCAGATAATCAATACGGTCATTTCAGTGTCTCATGTACAAGTTCAGATCATCACATCATCAGATGGCTATCACAGCAGACAGGCAACCACTGGAGCAGCTGAGCACATCTGGGCTACTGGTCTGCGAATGCAACACATTGTTGTCTTATGTCTGATTCCAGAGTTTCTGCTTCTGTTTTTGTTTTTAAATCTAACTATCCACTAAATGAGCAGCTGACCTCCCATTGTGAATCTATTTCAACAGATGCTTCCTAGGAAATGAAAATAACAAAAACAAAGTAGATTTCTGACTTCACAGAGAACTCTTTCTAACTGGAGAGTGCTTGCAAGGTGCATAAATACAGTACCAAATGATTTTGGTTTTATATTTAAACATTCATTGAGTATTTGCTCTGAAGCACAAATGTTGTAAATGCATAGGTAGAATGAAAGAGCTAGAAATAAAATTACATAATGTCTATTCATTGTTACTTACTATTTTTCAGCAGTGCAACAACTTAGTAGATCACTTATTCATTCAACAAAATGATGTGTCTCAGAATAACATTTGTATAGTCACTGTACCTGAGATCTGTATGACTTAAAGTGAAAGAAACAATTCTTTAAAAATAAGATTTATTTAATTGTGTGTGTGTGTGTGTGTGTGTGTGTGTGTGTACACATATATGCACTGGTGCCCTCGGAAACCAGAGGAGGGTGTCAGATCCCTTGGAGCTGAGGTTACAGGTAGCTGTGAACTGCCCAGTGTGGGTGCTGAGAACTGAACTCAGGTCCTTATGATTGAGCAACAAGTGCTCCTGAACACTGAGCCATCTCTCCAGGCCCTGAAAGAAGCAATTGTTAATTTTCAATAGTTACTGGAGCTGTGTAAGAATGACTTTCACAGTAAAGGGGCTCAATCTGGACTAAGGATTTTTATCTAATCTTGCAACCAAAAAGTTACTGTTTATAATGTAAACAAGCTCACTGAACCCTATGTTGGTCTTATGACCTAGGAACCTGAACCTAATCACTTAGGACCCCACCTTGCCCTCTACCCAAGACAGTGAATGAATGTGGGTGTGATTGGTTAACATACCAAAGCATTGAAAGTAGCCTGCTAATCATTGGAAGCAGTTAAGAAAAACTGAAAAGTCTGTGTGTAGTTGTGTGTGTGTGTGTGTGTGTGTGTGTGTGTGTGTGTGTGTGTGTGTGATATTCTAGGTCTAGAGACCAAAGGGAAAGATTTTCTGATAAGAGTCCATCCTGGTCTTAACTTCTGCATTTGCCATTTCCTGTTGGAGATATTGTTTCTGTGAAAGAATCAGCAAAAGCCAGGGCTCTGGAGCCCAGTTCCTAGAAGGAAAAGGTGCTTGGTAGTTTGGGTTGATTCTCTTGGCCTTAAATCTAACACTAAGAGTCAGGCTGCTTTTCTGTTTAGGCCTAACTTCAATACACCTTAGAAACACCACTTTGTGGTGCTTTTCAGTGTTTGTATGCATATATGTTAGCGTGTGTGGCGGCCAGAGGTCAATTTCAGGTCTCACTCCTCAGGTACCATCCTCCTTGTGTTTCTGAGACCGTATTTCTCATTTTCAGCAAGAACTTGCTGAGTGGACTGTACTGTCTGGCCATGGAGCCCCAGGAATCTATGTATCTCTGTCTCCCTAATGCTGGGATTACAAATGCATGCCACACTACATCCAGGCTTTTATGTGGGTTCTAGGGCTCAAACTCAGGACCTCAAGCTTGGATGGCAATCACTTGACTGACTGAGCCATCTCCCCAACCCCAGTAATGAATCTTTAATTATCCACACAATTTCTAGTGGAATAGTGAAAACTCTATATTTACATCAAGACTAAGAAGGAAAAATAGACTAGTGTAAAATTTGTTTTCCAACTGTAATATTTCGTAAACTGCTCCATTTTAGTAGGCTCCTGCCCCTCCCCACTGAAGCCTGTTATGAACCTTCAACAATTTCTGTTACATGGCAGCTGACAAGGGTATTATCAGCAGATGCAGGAGTCTCAAGATTGCCAGTGAAAGATTCTACAGCTTCTTCAGCAAAGATCTCAATGTGCTATCTTGTGGATGCTCAGTAATTCAACAGCAACTGCCTATAATGAGATATCTTCTTCATCTTGCACAAGTGCAAAAATTGCACAAGTCCTCACAAACAGTGGGGACACTACAGCAAGAGAACATGCTGATTTGAATTGAGTCAAGTCAAGTGAGTGAGTGGGCAAAAATGGGTAAAAATAGATTCTAACCATAAAGAATGTGGTATAAAAACTGCTGGTCGGAGGAGGCAGGGCTGCACAGATTGCCATATCTTGAGAGATGTGTTAATTTCCCAAGGTACAGTCAAGTAAGCATTTGGAAAGCACTGTTTAAAAGCCTTTTGGGAGTTCTGGAAATATATATAGATTAATGAGACAATTTTTGCCTTTAAGAACCTGTCAGGTGTTAGGGTAATAGCTCAATTCGTAAAGTGCTTGCTATGTAAGTATGAAGATTCAAGTTCATTCTCCAGAATCCATGTTAAAAGAAGCTGGGTATGGTGACAAGTGCTCGTAAACCCAATGCTGGGGAGGCAAAGATAGTAGGATCCCTGGGATTTCTAACCAGCCAGTCTAGCCAGATCAATAAATACTAGGCTGGACCCCAAAAAGACCACCGAGGACCCAACACACCAAAATGCAAAAGCAAAGGTTTATGGTTTATTCGGGCTTAAGCTCGGCCTCTCAGACTTCACCAACTCAACGGATCCGTGCTGAGAGCCCAGAGTAGGGGAGAGTGGAGCCTTTTATAGGTTTTAGACAAAGAGAGGAGGGGGATACCGAAGATACATTTTGGTTGGTTTAAGGAGCCCGCGCTAGCCAACATAATTTTAAACTGATTGGATGTATAAGATTCAGCCCTGGAAGTTTCTTATTGGTAGGTGCTATTCTCAAGGCTGTGGAGTGTGCTGACTGTTATCTGTGGGACCAGGAGTCTCCGTTTTTACCTTATAGGGCAGTTTTCATCCCTGGGCTTGCTTAATCTATAGTTTACTGGAAGGGGGAGGGTATAGCAGGCGGGAGTCAGGGTATGCCGGGGCATGTCTAGGCATGTCTAAAGCAGCATCCAAGCATTTTACAGAAGCATAAAAGGCAATTAGTGGGGGTCTGGAGGGATTTGGGGGTAGCGGGTGAATGAAGAGGATCTCAGGGTCCTACATTCCTCCTTTGTCTTGTAACTGGGGAACCCAATCACGGGTACTGGTCGGCCAGCTCACAGGTATCTGGGGGGATCGTGCTAAGGGGCATATAGGGATTTATGTTACTTGCAGGAAAGGTGCCATCAGACGATAAGCAGTTCAATGCCAACAATAGACAGGTTAGCAGGAAGGGTCTCGTCGGATGTGGAGCTTGAATGGATTTCAAGGGTGTGGGGATACCTTCCATGTGTCTCCCTTATAATCCTCTGGGACTGCAAACGGGTCGGCAGGTTTTGCATGGGAGTAGTGCACCCAAGCCATGACACCATCCACTTTGAGTGCAGTGGGAGTCCTCAAGAGGATCACGAAGGGGCCCTTCCATCTTGGCTAGAGATTTTTCCATTGGTGTCTGCAGATGAAGATCCAGTCACCTGGTCCAAACCTGTGGGGTTGTGGGGGGACAGCAGTTTCATATATGGCTCTGAGTTGCGGCCAGACCCGTTGGTGGGTTAGCTGCAACCGTTGGAGTGAGTCCAGTAGGTCCTGGTCTCCCAAGGTCGATATTAGGTCAGCTTGGAGGCTAGGTATCATAGGAGGGGGGTTTCCATACATGATTTCAAAGGGGGTCAAACCCATCTGGTATGGAGTGTTTCTTACTCTAAAAAGGGCAAAGTGGAGTAAAGCCACCCAGTGTGTGCCAGTCTCTAAAGCTAATTTGGTTAAGGTCTCTTTTAGAGTTTTATTTATTCTTTCTACCTGTTCTGAACTCTGGGGTCTATAAGCACAATGTAGTTTCCAATTGTCCCCCAGTGCAGTGGCTATTCCCTGGCTTACCTGAGAGACAAAGGCTGACCCATTATCTGACCCGATTGTAGTTGGGAAACCATACCTAGGAAGGATCTCTTCGATTAGGTTCTTGGCTACCACTTGAGCAGTCTCATGCTTGGTTGGGTAGGCCTCAGTCCATCCAGAGAAGGTGTCTATGAATACTAGTAAATATTTACATCCAAATTTTCCCTGTTTGATCTCAGTGAAATCAGTCTCCAAATACATACCCGGTCGTGTCCCTCTGCTCCAGGATCCTGGGTTAGCATGGGACGGAGCTGAGTTGGTTAATTGGCAGGCATGACAATGCCTAACAATTTTTTCAATGGCTTGATTTCCTTCCTGAATTTTAACTTTGGCCCTTCTTAGTAAGTCTTGCATCCTTTGGGTGCCCATGTGTGATGCTTGATGTATTTTCTTGAACAATCTTACACCTAAATTCTGAGGTAGGATAACTTTTCCATCCATTGTCCTCCACCAGCCCTCCAGGCATTGAGTCATAGGGAGAGTGTGTATCCAGGCTAAGTCCTCAGGGCTATAGTGGGGAGTTTTAGGCAGTTCCCTTGCTCCAGGATCAACAAGAATGGGCAGTATCCTGGAGGTCAGGGCTATTTCTTTAACTGTCTTGTCAGCCAGATTATTTTCCTTCTGGGTGGGGTTGTTTCCTTTTTGGTGACCCGGGCAGTGGATTATGGCTATTTTTGTTGGGCCCCAGAGGTCTTGCAGGAGGTCTAAGATCTCTTGTTTACTTTTAATAGTCTTTCTTTCTGCAGTAAGGAGGCCCCTCTCTTGATAGATGGCCCCATGAATATGGGCAGTGGCAAATGCATATCTGCTATCTGTGTAGATGTTGAGTCTCTTTTCTTTACCCATCTTTAGGGCTTTGGTAAGCACGATCAGTTCAGCTTTCTGGGCCAATGTACCTGTTGGCAGTGGATCAGCCCAAATGACTCTCGAGGTAGTTGTGACCGCTCCCCCAGCATGCCTTTTACCATTTCTGATGAAGCTGCTTCCATCCGTGGACCAGGTTTCTTTGGCATCAGGCAAGGGAACATCCTTCAGGTCAGGTATAATGCAATGCACCTGTGCCAGAATTTCAGTACAGTCGTGGAGTGGTCCCCAAGATCGGGATCTGGCAACAGTGTGGCTGGGTTCAGGGCCGTCTGTACCTGGAAGGTGATCCTGGGAGGATTTAGGAGCAGAGCCTGATAATGAGTTAATCGGGCATTGCTCAACCATCGATCAGGGGGTTGGTTGAGCAGCCCCTCGAGGGCATGAGGGGTTGCCACAAGCAGGTCCTGTCCCAGGGTTAACTTGTTAGCATCCTTAACCAGCAGGGCCACTGCTGCTGTAATTCGCAGGCAGGGGGGCCATCCAGCTGCTACAGGATCTAATTTCTTTGATAGGTATGCAAGAGGTCTCTTCCAGGGGCCTACTCTCTGGGTGAGGACCCCTTTTGCAACACCTTTACATTCATCCACATATAGACAGAAAGGTTTACTTATGTCTAGTAGTCCTAGGGCAGGGGCCTCTAAGAGCTTGCGTTTTAGGGTTTGAAAGGACTCTTCTCTTGCCTTTCCTGTGTCCAGTTGAATTCCTGTCCTTCTTTAGTAGCCTCACATAGGGGTTTTGCAATTTCAGTGAACCCCAAAATCCAGAGGTGGCAGAACCCCATGGTACCCAGGAATTCCCTCACCTGTTTTCTGGAGGTCGGTGTAGGTATCTTTAGCACAGTCTCTTTGCAGGCCTTAGTCAACCACTGCTGACCCTCCTTGAGGATGTACCCTAGGTAAGTCACTTCTTGCAGACATATCTGAGCTTTTTTTGCTGACACCCGGTATCCCAAGTCCCCAAGTATGTGGAGTAAGTCCTCTGTCCCCTCCAGGCAGGACTTCTGGTCCAGTGCTGCGATCAATAAGTCATCTACATATTGTAACAGGCTTATGTCTGGGTATTGGTCTCTGTACCCACCCAGATCTTCATGCAGGGCCTCATCGAATATAGTTAGAGAATTTTTAAACCCTTGAGGCAGTCGCATCCAGGTCTGCTCGCCACTGATTCCTGCCTCTGGATCATGCCATTTGAAGGCAAAGTAAAGGGATGACTGCTGGGACCTAGTGGCAGGCTGATGAAGGCATCCTTGAGGTCCAGAACTGTATACCATTGCCAATCTGGTGGCAGGGTACTGAGTAACATATAAGGGTTGAGGAGAGCGGGATGAATGTCAATGACTTTCTTGTTCACCTCCCTCAAATCTTGTACCAGTATATAGTTCCCGGATTGGGGCTTTTTGACAGGCAGGAGTGGGGTGTTCCAGGCAGACTGGGTCATTCTCAGCACCCCCAGTTCCATTAATCTTCTGTATGTGGAGTAATTCCACATTTTGCCTCTAGGGGCATAAAATACTGGTGCACTTTAACAGGGTCCGCCCCTGCTTTGAGTTCAACATATACAGGAGGCCTGTGTCCTGCCAGACTCATACCTCCTGTTTCTACCCAGGCTTGGGGAAATTTTTGGAGCCAATCTGATATATCAGGGTTTGGTCGGATCAGCTCCTGATGGAGTCTGTATTCCTCAGTCAGGTCTTTGGTGACTAGAACCTGAACTGGTGCCCAATTGTGAAGCAGGGTGGCTCCTTTAGCTGTGAAGTGGATCTGTGCCCTCATTTTTGACAATAAATCCTGCCCAGGAAGTGGGTAGAGACATTCTGGGATTACTAGAAACGAGTGGGATACCCGGCCCTTCTCTAAATCTACTGTTCTTCGGGTAGTCCATCTGTGCCCTCATTTTTTGACAATAAATCTCTGCCCAGAAGTGGGTAGGGACATTCTGGGATTACTAGAAATGAGTGGGATACCCGGCCCTTCCCTAAATCTACTGTTCTTCAGGTAGTCCATGAATAGGGCTTTGTTCCTGTTGCCCCCTGTACCCATGTAGTTCTGGAGGACACTGGCCCTCTTGGCTCCAATAAAACCGAATTCTGGGCACCTGTATCCACCATAAACTAAATTTGTTTCCCCTCTATTTTCAGGGTTACCCTGGGCTCAGGGAGGGGACCTGAGCCCCGTCTCCCCTAGTCACTGTCTTCACCCCCAATTAGAGCCAGTAATACCTTAGCTGATTGCTTACTCTTCTTGGGGCAGTCCTTCACCCAGTGCCCTTCCTCCTTGCAGTACGCACACTGGCTTTTCCCTACCTTATTTCATGGTCTGGATCCTACTGGTGAGCTCCCTCTGTACTGGGGGTTGGTTGCCAATAATATCTCTCTGACGTCCTTCTTGTGGTGGGCCTGTTGTCTCTCCAGGACCCTGGTCAGGCTTGCTTCCTATCTTTTTTTCTTTTCCTTCCTCTCTTTGTTCTGTTGTCTCCCTTCTATTATAAACCTTCTCCACCACTGCTATTAAGTCCCTCAGGTTCTTTTCTCCTAGTCTATCTAAAGACTGTAACATTCTCTTCATGTCAGGGGCTGCCTGGTTAATGAAAGCAAACATCACAGTTTGAGCTGATTCTCTGCTTCTGGGTCATATGGAGTGAACCACTGGAAGGCATCTTGTAACCTTTCTAAGTATGAGGCTGGGCTCTCTTCAGGCCCCTGTCTGACATCATAGACTTTAGACATATTGGCGGGTTTTTGAGCCACCATTTTGAGACCCTCTAACAGAGTCTGGCAGTAGACCAGGAGCCTCTCCTTACCTTCTGCTGTGTTGTAGTCCCAGTTGGGAAGGCTAGGGGGAAAGCTGGCATTAATGATGCCTGGGTCTGTGGTAGGGTCCCCGGTGGGGCCTGGAACCAATTTCTGGGCTGCCTCCAGGATCCTGTTTCACTCCTCAGTAGTGAACAGGACACTCAGGAGCTGGTGGCAATTGTCCCAGGTGGGCTGGTGAGTGAAGAGAACAGTTTCCAATAAGTTAATCAAGTCCCTGGGGTTTTCAGAGAAAGGTGCATTCTGTGAGTGCCAATTGTAAAGATCACTGGTGCAAAGGGCCAGTAATGAAAGGGCTGATTGCCCTCTCCCTCTGGGGGCCCCGCTGGCTGGAGGGGGAGGACAATGGTGTCAGGCTGGGGGGCTGCCCCCTTCCGGCTCCGTGTGGCCTGCTCAGGGTGGGTCCTCAGGGTTAGGAGGCGGGGCCTGCACTCGTGGCACTGTTGATGGGGTGCCCATCTGAGAGGAGTAGGGTGGGGGAAAGATGTCATTCTCCTCCATGCCTCCCTGGAGAATGGATTTCTCTTCCACCTTTGGTCTGAGAGGGAGGACCTGCAGAGGTGGAGGGGGAGCAATTGGATTAATCGGGGGAAGGAAGGACTTGACCCAGGCGGCGGGGGAGGGGGGACTATCGGGTCGTTCAATGAGGCCTCGCCAGGTCACGATGTATGGGATCTGGTCCTGGTGGCCCGTCTGTAGGCAGAAGACGTGGTCCTCTACCCTGGAAATCAAACTCAGGTTAAAAGTTCTTTAAGGGGGCCATCCAACATTGAAAGAGGGCCAATCAACCAAACATAAAGTTGTCCTTTTTTTTTTTTATTTCACATCTACACTATTGTTATGGGCAATCATCTTAACATACCCCCAGGGGGCTAGCATAAGATTTTTTTAAATTTTTTTTTTTTTTTTTTTTTTTTTTTTTTTTACATCTACACTATTGTTAACATCCCCCCATGGACTAGTGTAAGATCTAGAGGGAAGATGGGGTGTTGCCCATAGTATTTATCAGTCCCATCCTTTTCGTCAACAAAGAAATTAGAACGAAGATCACAAGACACAAGAACGACACAGACAGAGGGCCCAGAATAAACTACTGAGGTTTTCAGATAGTCTGGACTCTCGGCCATGTGAGTTCCCCAGCTCAATTATGCCAAAGACTGTACAGATAGGACGTGCGTGTCCCAACAGGGTCGCGAGGTCCTCTGAGGTTTCAGATGGACTAGTGTCCTGGTGGGGTATCCGATGAGGAACACCCACCCTGACGAGGATGGGGACGTCTCCCAAATCCTCCAGGTCACCTCGCTAGCATTTCAGTGACAAAGAAAAACTGAGATCAGATGGCCACGACCAAAGTGAAAGCATAGAGAAGACAGGCACACACACAGAGTTTTACAAAAACTTACCCGGCCGGTTGATCACAAACCTTTTGGGGTTGGTTCCTCTCGGGGGTCTCTGGGGGGATCCTGGGAAAGCCCCCAAATGTTGCACCTCATCCACTGGACCCCAAAAAGACCACCAAGGACCCAACACACCAAAATGCAAAAGCAAAGGTTTATGGTTAATTCAGGCTTAAGCTTGGGCTCTCAGATCTCACCAACTCAACGGATCCCTGCTGAGAACCCAGAGTAGGGGAGAGTGGAGCCTTTTATAGGTTTTAGACAAAGAGAGGAGGGGGATACCGAAGATACATTTTGGTTGTTTCAAGGAGCCTGCGCTCACCAACATAATTTTAAACTGATTGGATGTATAAGATGCAGCCCTGGAAGTTTCTTGTTGGTAGGTGCTATTCTCAAGGCTGTGGAATGTGCTGACTGTTACCTGTGGGGCCAGGAGTCTCCGTTTTTACCTTATAGGGCAGTTTTCATCCCTGGGCTTGCTTAATCTATAGTTTCCTGGAAGGGGGGGTCATGGCATGCCAGGGCATGTCTAGGCATGTCTAAAGCAGCAGCCAAGCATTTTACAGAAGCTAAAAGAGCAATTAGTGGGGGTCTGGAGGGATTTGGGGGTAGCGGGTGAATGAAGAGGGTCTCAGGGTCCTACAAGGCCAATGGGAGAAACTGTTCAAAAAACAAAGTAGACAGCCCTTTAGGAAGGTTGACTTCCAGCCTCCATATGCACATACATGCAGATGAACCTACACAGACATGAACACACATATGTGCACACACGTATACATAAAATAAGAATCCATCAGTATAGTGAGTGTGCAGGCAGACACCTAAATCCAGCAATTAAGAGGCTGATGCAGGGCCAGGCATGGTGGCACATGCCTTTAATCCTAACACTCTGGAGGCAGAGGCAGGTAGATTTCTGTGAGTTTGAGACCAACCTGGTTTATATAATGAGTTCTAGGCCAGGCAGGGCTACAGAGTAAAAACTTGTCTCGAAAATAAAAAGTAAAAAAAATACAAGAGACTGAAGCAGGAATATTATGAGTTTGAAGCTAACCTGACTTACGTAAAAAGACTCTGTCTCATAAAAAAAAAAAAATGAATCTATGGAGCATGAGAGCCTAAACTAAATTATGCTGTGGGAGGCATGTGATCTGCAAAGGGAGGCTCTGGAAAAGCACAAAGGAATAGCTAGCTGCTGGGTCTGTCTTAGGGAATAGCTGCAGGGCTGTGCTGGGAAGAATGTTCATGCACAGGAAATGGCATGAAGAAACAGAAGGACACTACATCAAGGATTGTAAAGACAAAACAACATAAAAAGGGAGCAGTCTCCTTTCTTTAAAGTTTGATTTAGCATTTTGAAGAGCCCACTGAATGACAGCTTCTAAGATGTTTCAGCATAGCATCCCTTTAGTCAGGGTACTTGGTTAGATAGTAGTCTGTTATTGATAAGTTTAATCATCTGTCAAATATACTTAACTATTTGTGATGACATTATACATGTATATCTGCTACCCCAACATACGCAAATAGTATAATTAGACAAGATTTCTAGCCTTGAATTTGCAAGGGTGACATTGAATTTCGAATCCTCCTGCCTCTACCTTTCACTTGCTGGGATTATAGGCATGTACCACCATGGCTAGTTGATGCAGTGCTGGGCTTCATGCATGCTACACAAGCCCTCTATCACCTGAGTTCCATGTCTCTAGCCCCAGACAAGAACATTTAAATATATATTTATTCTTCTCACTTTGAAGAAACAAAGAAGATGTCTAAGAAATGGGTCACATTGTTCTGAACACCAGGGAATGGAAATGGAAAATGATAATTGATCTTCAAATGGAATAGGCATTTTTGTAAGAGGAAGTGTTTGAAAAAAAATAACTCAAATATGTGTAAGGGATATGATAATATGTAAATACAATTTAAAACATTATTGTCTTAGAAAAATAGAAACAATGGCCCCATTTTCAAAAATAAAGAGGTATTTATTTGAGAGAAATAAACATGGTGCTTGATAATAGAGAGTTGAATTGAGAGACACATGCTTATGTGCTGTTTGTTATAAAGAACTGGTTGATGAACTGTTCAAGAAAGCAAAATTTGTGGGGCCAGTAAGAGGTGCTTGCCACCAAGATTGATTATCTGAGTTTGATCTCAGGGACCCACATTGTTGGAAGAAGAGAACCCACTCTAGAAAGTTATCCTCTAGTCTCCATTTGTGCATTATGGCTCATGTACCCTCACACACACTAAATACATAAAAATTATTTTACAAGGAAAAAGACAACAAAATTCATGTATATTAAGATCAGCTAATGAGACAAATAACTGCGAGTTCAGTACCCTCATTTCTGGTAAACTATCATAAGGAGACAATGAAAAATACAAGTTGCCAGGTACAGTGGCACCTGCTTTTAATTGTATCACTTGGGAGGTAGAGACAGGTTCTCTGTGAGACTGAGGCCACCCTGGTCTACATAGGGAACTCTAGGTTAGCTGGGACTACAGAGAGATCCTGTCTCAAAAAGAAGAGAAAAAGGAAAAACCAGAAGTCAAGTGGAACAATATCTTCATCGTATTAATGGATAAAAACAATATAGTTTCACACTATAACAGTAGCATTTGGGATAACTGTATTTGTATGTGATACAGAATAATCAAAAAGGGCAGCATCAAGCTATATTCCTATTTTAACTAACTTGTCTATGTTACTATGTTAAGGAATAGTGATAAACATACTATGTATCTTAGCATTTGACAGATTCAATAATTCTATGAAAGCTCCTGTTATTCAGGTTACCATTGTCAAATGAGAGATCTGAAATTTAATCTGGTTTGAATATTGTCAAAGGCCAGGCACAGAGGCTATGTAAAGGATTCAGCTTCAATCTGAGTTTTGTTCCCAGGGCTTCTGCTATGATGAGGACCACGATAGCAAATAGAGAGTGCTCTTGTTTTAATAAAACCTTGTTTATAAACCAGGGTATGTGGGCTGGTCATACATCTACAGAAAACATATACAGGGAAATACTGAATGGGAAGAATCTTAATATTCACACATACTCATTTTGGAAGGAGGCTCGTGTGTGACTTTTTTATTTCTACCTTTCCTTTTCTTAAGAATAAAACAATCTATTTTTAAGGGAAGCATTTCTGTATAAATGTGGAATTATGCAATCTCATTTTTCACTCCAAGCAGACACTCTAGCTCATGCTGAACCATCAGAGATGAGGGAGAAGCTTTCCACTCAGTCTTCCTGAGATTTCAAGCCATTCTCTAGACATTTGCCCCAAGATTTGTTTCTGTTCTTATTGCCCATCACCATCATAAAGGCACAGGCTCTGTCCTTGTCAAAGAAACTCATTTCTGAGCATCTCTCAGCAGCCTAGGGTCTTTTGCCTTGCTCTAGTGTGAAAGAATTAATTCATTTCAGAACTTTGGCTCAGAATAGGAGATGCTTTCCACTGGCAATCTCAGGCCCTGAGTTCCTCCTCCTCTTTTTCTATTATGGCTGAAATATTTCGAGGTCATGGGATTAAATACAACTGGAGAAAAGTTGATAGTGCCAGAGGATGGAAACTGTATTATGTTTTTAATTATGTGTGGAACAGGAAAGGATTGCTCTGCACTGGCTGTGTATATATTTGTTTGTGTCTTTTTCCCTTTTTGCAACAAGGTCATCTCCAGAAAGTAATGAAAGTAGATGAAATGGATTTTACTGAAGAAAAGTGTAGTAGAAATAAACAAAAAATTTGACCATGGAAGGAATCATTTGCCTTCAGAATCTGAAATGCTCTAAGAAACTCTAAGAAGATGAGAGAGAGAGAGAGAGAGAGAGAGAGAGAGAGAGAGAGAGAGAGAGAGAGTTTGTATACTTATGTATCTATCCAGAGGCAGAAGAAACTCATATGTCCATGTATATTAGGGGGTACACACATGTACAAAAACATGGGATTCCTTATTTATTATTTTCCTTACTGATATGACAAAACACCTGAAAAAAAGCAACTTAAGGAAGGAAGTGTTTACTCTGGCTCACAGTTTGCGGATGCAGTCCATCATGGCAGGGAAAGCATAGTGGCAGAAGGAGGAGGCAGCTGGTCACGTTGCATGTTGCATACTCAGTCAGGAAGCAGAGAGTGATGAATGCTGGTGCTCAGTTCGCCTTCTCTTTTTTATTCAGTCTGGGGCCACAGCCCATGGAATAGTGCCACCCACATTTAGGAAGCAGGTTCGCACCTTGATTATTCTACAAAATACCTCACAACCTGTTCAGAGATTTATCTCTAAGGTGATTTTCCACCTTGTCAGTCTGACAATCAATACAAAACATCACAGACTCTAAGTCCACAGGTATTTTTAGAGCAAGCAGTGTGCTATGTACTCATGCAATTAATTTTAGAGACTTAAAGGGATGCTTTAGAAGACAGCCATAACATGAATGCATTTGTCTTGCTACACAAGATAGCACAGCCACCACAAGAAGTGTGGTGCTGTAAAGCTGAGAGGGGACAGACTCCATGCTGTTCCTTAATTAAGTCTTGGCCACCCAACTCTAATAAATACAGCATATGTAAATTTTAATGGAAATATGGACTGCAAAAGTGAGTGTGCTAAGGATCACTGGTTGAAGAGAGACACCACCAACATCCCTCTCACCCCCCAGGCTATGGTGGACTACCTGAGTTTGGAAATCTCATCTGTCTGATAGTCATGAATATGGAAGACACTTTTCATTTGGTATAATAACAATGACTTTCAAACCACAAGACACTGAATTCCAAGGACTCTGTAAGCTATATCAGCTAGATAATTATTTGGGAAATTGAACACCAATAGAAAGAGGCCCCCTCACTTGCTCACACATCCACAGAACAATGATTTGGTCCTATTCCTATGTTTGTCATTTAAATATACCTTTTGACAATATGTCTCTTCATGTATTTTACATTTTCTAATCAATCTTTTTTAATGTTGACTTTTGAGAAGTCTTTATCAATTGCAGTTATCTTTTGTCAGAACGTGATTGCTAGTATGACACCAGTCTAGTCTATGGGTTATTTTCTTGTTCTTTTTATGCATATGTGTATGTGTGTATACATGTATGCATGTTCATGTGTGAGCTCAGATATGTGCATGCCTATATGTCCACAGAGGACAAAGGACAACTATTGTTTCTCAGGTGCCATCTACCCTGATTTTTGAGATACTAACCTGGAACTCATCAAATAGGCTGGAAGGGTAGAAAACAAGCCACAGAGATCCTCCCCTATCTGTCTTCCCAGTGATGCAATTACAGGCACAAGCCACCATAGTTGGATTTTGGGGCTTGAACTCAGGTCCTCATGCTTACATAGCAAAGAAAAGTGTCTTAATTTTAATTATACCATGTTCATCAAGTTTTCTTTTTTATTGGTCACACCTTTGCTTTCAAGTCAAATAATTCTGCCTAGCTCTAGATCCTGAGGCTTTTCAACTATACTTGTTTTTTTAAAAAGATTTATATGGTTATGATCTATCTTTAAATTCAGATTCCATTTTTAGTAAAAATGTGTATAATTTAAGGCGGACTTTTCTTTTTGCTGTAAATGCCCAGTTGCTGCTATACTATTTGTTTAAAATGAGGTACATAGCTTCTTCTTTTGTACATTTGTTTAAAAAATCAGTTGAGGGACTGGAGAGATGGCTCAGCAGTTAAGAGCACTGACTGCTCTTGCAGAGGGCCCAGGTTTGATTCCCAGCACCCACATGGTGGCTACAAACCATCCTTAACTTCAGTTCCAGGAGAATCTGATGCCCTCTTCTGACCTCTGTGGAATGCATGACACAGGTGCACTCACATACATGCAGGCAATACACTCATACACATAAAATAAAAATAATAAATAAAATATTTTAAAAAATCAGTTGAGCATGTCTGTGTGAATGTCCTCCCATGTTCCCCAGCTTCTTCCAATGATTTGCATGTCAGATGATACAATAATATCATATACTGTGTGCTGTTATAACTACACAAGTTCTCAAACTGAATATGTAAGATACTCATTCCTTCCATGTATTATTCTTTTATTTATTTATTTTTATTTTATTTTTCAATTTTGTATACATATATGCATGTTTTACATGTGTGAGTGCACATACATAGGTGTGCGTGCGTGTGTGTGTGTGTGTGTGTGTGTGTGTGTGTGTGTATGTGTATTTGGAAGTCTGAAGTTGCTGTCAGGAATCATCCTCTACTGTTTTCCCACCTTATTAATCAAAGTTTCTCAATCAAACCCAGAACTTGCTGATGTAGCTGATCTTACTAGCAGGCTTGCTGGAAGAATCCCTGCTCTCTGTCTTCTGAGGCTAAAATTGCAGGTGTACCTACCCAGCATCTATTTTGGTTTCTTGGGATCAAAATTCAGTTCCTCACCTTGGAAGACAAGCCTCCTGGTGGGTTTTTGTTTTTGTTTTGTTTTTTTAGTTAAGTATTGTGCCTCCTCTGCATTTCCATATAACATAAGGCCTGAGTTCTTCCCAAATTGTTCCTAATTGTTCACTGTTTTTTTTTTTCTGTTTTTTTTTTTTGTTTTGGTTTGTTTGTTTTAGGTGGCTATAAGGATTGAATTCATATTTTTATGTATAACAGGTAAATGATCTGCCACTAGATTACATCCCAAGTTGTTTCTGTATCCTAAATACAAAAATGGTCTCTGTGCCACTTACTGATACTGGTTTGATCCCCATCACCACCAAAAAAAAAAAAAAAAAACCCATTGTGGTAGCATACAAGTTTCTGAGATTTCTTGACTTTTAAATAACCCATGGAACAAGTAGTTGAAATGTGTAATAAGTATGATGTGTGAAAGCCTAGGTAGAAACTAATTCATATAAGATTATTTCAATGGACTTAATGAAGGTTACATGTTATACGACAGAAAAGTATTGCTTTCAAGCTCTTCTAATTTCTTATTTTTTGCTATGGGGCTTTGCCATGAATGACAACTGGAATGGTAGCTTCAGTGGTTTAGAACTGAATTACAATTGCCAAAGTAATGTTTGGCTTGCATTCAAATTCAGGATATTTAACAGATGTTAAAAATAAACTAAGTAATAACAATTTTAAAGTATTTTTGGTAAGTGCATGTGCATGTGTGTGCATGTGTACATCGTGTGCATGCATATGAGGCCAACTTTAGCTATTATTCCTCGGGCACCATGCACATTGCTTTTTGAGACTGGGTCTCTCAGTAGCCTAAGCCAACCAAGTATGCTAGGCTTCTACAAGCACTGGAATTCATCTGTCTTCACATCAGCAGTGCTGAGATTACAGGTGCAAGTCACCATGCCCATCTTTTTACACAGATGTAAGGGATAAAACTCAAGTCCTTGTGCTTTCAAAGAAACACTTTACTCAATGAAATATCTCACCAGGCCAATAATTTTAAAGAGTTTATGTTTGGAAACAGTGATTCACTAACTGAACAGCAGTCAACTGTGGTTTGTGATTGTGGATCCTCTACAGCAGTTAAGAAAAGATTTTTATAAATTAAATAAACTGATGTACTGTGGCTCTGTCACTGACTTATCTGAATCAACTGGTAGAACTCTAGGTACACAATGTGCAAAGTTCCTACTTATATAATATGGAAGAACCACAATTTCTAATTAAGCCTAACTTTTATTGTCCTCTAATTTAGTCATTCACAGAAACACATTCCAGTTTCTTGGTTGTTAGTTTTTGATTTGCTTATGTAGAGGGCCAGAGTCTCAAAACTTACCTCAGCACAACATCTCTGATTTATTTAAGTTAACATGTTTACTGTCCCAGGAGTTCAGTCATACTTACTGCAAAGAATAGGGTACATACGCATCTACTTCATAGTGCTAAGAGTTAAATGAAACTAGACTTTTTTCAATTGAATTTTATTTGAAAAAGAATTGAAAATTTGGGCACTCTTAGTTTAACAAATGTGAAAATGGAGACATATGGAGAATGGCTTGCTTAAGCTATTTAGATTGATGGCCAAGATCAGAGCCTGGATCCTATTTAAGGTTTCCCACTTCCTTCTGACCCATGGTGTCCCCTGCTGTGCTCTCCTATTCTTCATTCCAATATGTTTTCCTCATCCACAGGCCTCAAGGACTAGAGCAGGCTCCTGGGCACACAGTGAAGATTAACTAGTTATCAACTGAGACCACTCATCATCATTGTGAATAGAACCCCCGATATCTTGGTGGGAACAGATTTCACATAAACGGAGACAACTTATTAAGCATGTCCTCTTCATCTCCCCAACTTCCAGTTCTCACTCTAGACACTTATTTCTTTATGTTTATTTTGGGCTGATTGATCTTTCTTGGTAATTCCCCATACATCTTGTTCAGTAGCATCTCAGATTATCTTTTCCTTCCTTCCTTCCTTCCTTCCTTCCTTCCTTCCTTCCTTCCTTCCTTCCTTCCTTCCTTCCTTCCTCTTTCCTGCCTTCCTGCCTTCCTGCCTTCCTTCCAATTTTATTTTTATCCTCACTAGGTAGCCACAGATGACTTTGAACTATACCTACCAAGCACTTGGATGTGCATCGCCACCTGGGTTCAAGCAGTGCTGGGTGGGGCCCAAGACTTCCTGTGTGCTAGGCAAGCACTCTACCAACTGAACTACACTGACAACTCTATTCTTCTTTTATCCGTTAGCCAGTGAAATTATTGAAATGCTAAAGTATTAACAGTTTCTCATTTTTCTTATAATAAAGACAAAATGCTTAACCTGGACTCACAACCACCAACACAAATATAATGAAAATAAAGGAACTTGACTACACTCCCACAGCACCTCAGTTTCTTCCACTACCAACTTCTCAATGCTTTATGTTTTAGATTTTCACTGTCCTGAGCTCTCAGTAATGCTGTCCTCTCACTCACCTTCACATTTACATTTTCATATCACCTTAGTGGTATCTCTGGCACACATGTGCACACACACACACACACACACACACACACACACACACACACATATACCTTCTCCTGGTGAATTTGTTCATTTTTGAGCTCTCCAGGTACCAGATCCTTTCTGTCCTGGAATCATCTCCTGCTTTCAAGACTTTTCCCAGTTGTTAGCTTACATCCAGGGTATAATCATGGTGCTTACTTTCACCACTTTAGCCCCAGCTCCATTGGAAGAGTCCAGGGAAGGTTTTGCTTTCAATTTCATCTCTATCAGTTACAGGGTCCTATAAATGGCATCTTGTCAATGTGTGTTGGTTATATGATGTCGCCAGAGTTCTCTCTGGGTCTCTTGTGCTATCAGGCAAACCATATAACATATCTTTATGTACGTTTATTATTATCATGGGGGGAGGGAGTGACTTACAAAGAAACTGAACACCCTAGCTCTTCACTGCCCAGCTCCATGCCACCCAGATCTGCACAGCAGCTCAGAGCCCGCCATTCCAGACCGCTCCCATGGCCCATCCATAGTCACTGCTAGCTTTCGCCCATGCCTCAGGGGCCAGCAGTCTTGCCCCAAGTCCATAAGTGCCAGGCCATTCTGTTCTTGAACACACCCAGCCACTGTGCCCCCCATCACATTCACAGCTCCAGTTCAAGATGGTGCCACAAGCCCCTCCTTCCACAGCTAACTCTCCACAATCAATTCTCAGCAGCAGGCCCTGCCCCTGGAGGAACCAGGACCCCCAGGGAATACATATGAGTACCTGGATAGTGGAAAAGAGAGATAGGGCTGGGGGATAGCTCAGTCAGTAAAGTGCTTCCTTATAAACATGAGGCCTTGAGTTTGAACCTCAGAAACTAATACAATATCTGAGTATGGTGGTATCCAGCACTGAGGAGCTAGAGAAAAGTAGATCCCTGAGACTTACTGGGCAACCAGTGTAGCCTACATGGTGAGTTCCAGGTGAAACTGAGAGATTCTATCTCCAAACCCCAAGATGGATGGTGCCTGAGGAACAAAAGCTGAGATTGTGTTCTGATCAACGTATACACATACATGTGTACTCCGAATGCTCAAATATGGGGAAACACACACACACACACACACACACACACACAAAAGGAAACTGTACTATAGCTTTTAGTTGTCAACTTGACATGCCTAGGAAGTGGGAACCTCAGTTGGGGAATTTCCTCTAATGGATTGACCTGTAGGCATGCCTGTGAGACATTTTCATTTTTTTGAGTGATGTGGAAGGGCCCAGCCCACTGTGGGTGTTACCACCCTTGGGCAGACAGTCCTGGGTTGTATAACAAAGCAGGCTGAGCACAGGCCAGAAAAGCAACTCAATAAGCAGCATTCCTCCACGGTCTGTGCTCCTGCCTCCAGGTTTCTTCCCTGAGTTCCTGCCCTGATGAACTGTGGCCTGGGAAATATAAGATAAAATACCCTGCCCCAGATTGATTTTGGTCAGTGCTTCTATCAGAGCAATAGTGAGAACTAGGACAGAAAGAAAGGAGGAGCAGGAGTGATGAGAAAAGCTGGACTGGGACAAAGAAGATTGGCTGATGACAGCCACATGGAACAAAAGCACAAGTTCTGTTTAGTTTCTCCAAGCCTCCGTTTCTGCAACCACATAATTAATTTATCCCCAATAAGACTGTGGAGAGAATTATGTAAAACAAACATCTAAGCTACCACTGATGGATCATGTAGCATGGAGTAGGTGCCTGATGACTTGTATCTGCCCTTCCTACCTGGCATTAGCTTGTGAACTTTCTCTTTGATGATTCTGAAATTTGTATGAGTCTTGGTTTAATTTGGAGGCCTCATCCATCAAACAGGTTATTAAATTGTTATTGCTTGGTTATTTAGTACTGCTTAAAACCATTTGTCTTTCTCAGACATCAAGAAATATATTAGCATAACTCAGGAACTGGCATGAACATTTTCAGAACCCTTCAAAGTCTTTAATTAAAAATGCTGTGCAATGTAATTTTCAGTTCACTTTGAAAAGTTGAGAAAACATTGCCCCCATTTTGTATGCATTAAACTAAATCTCATGAAATACTTCATTGATTTTATAATCCTTGCCATTAGCAGTTAAGTGTTTATATGATTCTACTCCCTAACAGTTAGAAAACTTGTTAGGATGTTTTTTCCTGTGGTTTTCTTCTACTCCACAATTTTCCAGAGCACTATTGGGTTTCAGTGCACATGTTTCCTGTGCAAAGATTTTTCTCTTCATGATTTCTTGGCATGGGCTGCCAGTGTACTGGCCATAGAGTTTTAATAAGTAGACACCTGCATACGTGTGATCATTTCACAAGGCCTGCATGTTGTTTTGATCATGTAGATGCATTCAGACTTTGGATACAGACTAGCAAGGCTTGGAAGTCAGAAATACTTCATGGAATAGGTATCACCTGCCAAAAAAATTATTTTGATTCTCTGACAGTTTGTTATAGCACCTGCCTTCTGGTATTGTTTCAAAAATCAAATAGACACTAATTGTCAGACATTTTAAGTTCGTTTCTCTCTCTCTCTTTCTCTCTCTCTCTCTCTCTCTCTCTCTCTCTCTCTCTCTCTGTTGTTGTATGAAGGTGAAATGCCCCCTCCTATAGATTCATGTGTTTGAACATTTGGTCCCCAGCTGGTGGTGTTGATGGCAATCTGGTGGAAACTTTACCAGGTAGAACCTCTCTGTAGGAAGTAGGTTACTCAAAGCAGATCTTGAGGCTTTATACTATAGACTAGAGCCCTACTTCCTGTCTGCTTGCTGTTCCCTGCCTGGAGATGCAATGTGGCTAGCTGATTCTTACTTCTACCACCATGATTCCAAGCCAAGATGGACTGTATTACCTTTCTCCTGTAAATGGTTTCTTATCAGGTTTGGGCACAGCAATGAGAAAAGCAACTACTCATATATTATAATGTATATACATAAGTATATATATGTGTGTGTGAATATATATATGTAATATATATAATTAATTTCTTTTTTTTTCTTTTTTGAGACAGGGTCTCCCTGTAGCCCCAGCTGTCCTGGAACTCACTAGGTAGATCAGGCTGGCCTAGAACTCACAGAGATTCACCTGCCTCTGTCTCTCAAGTGCTGGGATTGTAAAGGTATACGTCACCATGCCTGGCATTAATGTTGTTAAAACACCAAGAGCTTGAAGTTGCTAGTCATTTCAGTGTATAGTTTGAAATTTTAAACACAGAAGAAATGTGCCCAAGGACATATAGTTCAAAAGCCACTGCTCAGGACTTGAACACAGAGGACTTTGGGTTGGAGATGGAGCTTCAGGACTTACACAGTACTGACCTTGTAGGTCCATGCATGCATGGAGCTGACATGGATTCTCAGGGCTCCCAGTCCCAATGCCGCTCATGTGAGTGGCAGAAAGTGATGTCATTACACAGCTCCTAGATCATTGGTCAACAGTGCACAGAGGCATTCCCCTGTTTTCTGGGTTTAGAACTCATGTCTAAAGAACTAAGGATAAATTTGCATATACACCAACAATGTGCCTTCTTTAGGAACAAAATGACTTCAACTCTTAGGGAACCACCCAGTAGTAAAGGGACAGAAAGCAAAGGTCTCCATCAAGGAAGGATCATGGAGTCAAAGAAATGGATGAGAACACACAGTGACTGAGAAGTCCATCAGGACTAAGCAGAATTATGTACATCCTTCAAAGCCCATACCAAGATGGGGAGATAGCTCAGTCAATAAAGTATTTATCTTTTAGGCAAGAGAAACTGAGCTCGATCCCTAGAATCCTCATAAGCAAAGCTGAACATGGTGGTATATGCTTAAAACCCCACTGGGAAGACAGGCAAATCCCTGGAGCTCACTGGGCAACCAGCCTAGCCTATTTAGAAAGTTCTAGGCTAGTAAGAGTCCCTGTATCACAAATACAAGATGGACAACAATAGAGGTTGTTCTCTGGACTCACATATGTGTACCCGCACATACATGTATATATGTGCATACATATGTACAACATACCTCAAACATAAAATTTTCTGGGGCATAAAAATCACAAACTCAAGCAGACAGAAACCCAGCATAGAACTGGGGAAATGGACAGCTGACCCCAATCTTAGCTGAAGAAATATTGGCAAGTGATTACTGCTGGGTGAGGAAGAACTCATCTTCCTAAAGTGAGGGACTCTAGATAAGGTGACTACACCTCAGTAGATGCACTGAGGAATATCTGGGAATACATACTTGACACAATAGGCCTTAATACAAATGACAGAATGTATAAATTCCCATGGGGGGCTATGGTAGGGTGCCAGTGGGGAAGGGAGTATAAAGATGATTAAGATTGATTGAGATGTTCTATATGAAACACACAAAAATTCAATAAAAACAAATTTTTAAAAATTCATTCACATTTTACTATAACAATGGCTCTTGAAGACAGGGATTATTAAAATCAGTTTATATCAGAAAATGCTGAAGTCTCTATGGGTTATAAAATTTCAAGAAGTAATGGCAAAATATCTGAATTTGAAATCGAGATTTTTCTCATTCTATGTAAAAATATATTGACTTGATTTAGTCATGTCTTCTTATGCCTTTTTTCCCCTTTGTGTTCTGGGAAAAACAATAGAGCCAAAGAAATGAGATTTTTGGTGCAAACATGATATGCTATTAAATAGAAAAATGCTATACTGATTTAATAATACCCTCACTTTTCTGGGTCTCAAGATCTCCAGCTCATAAAGGGAAGTTTAAATAAATGCTCACAGAAACCGCGGAACTTCTGAAAGGCAGCTCTGTAGGTGATGGCTTGGTTTTTTCCACTTGTGCAATGTATTTACTTTAGGTTCTTGCCCTTTGCTCATTGTGGAGGACAGAGCCGGAAGCCACAGAGACAGTGCCTAGAAAGTCAAAGGAACCACAGCAAACACTAGAAGGAAAGGAGTGTGTTTTCTGGTGCCATGACTCAAGAAACATCTTACTTGAGAACAGGGGCCATGAGAGAAAATAAATAGCATTGCAATGGTGAGAACAACAGTGCTACAGAATGGAGAGAAAAGGCACAGTCAGGGACCCAGGCTGTCTAATGAAGAAGCTCAATGTGTAGCCAGTATTTCAGGCATCAAAGGTACAAAGGCAAGCTTTGCCCTGCCCTCAGCATGTGTGATGAGGTGGGGAGGCAGATGTGGTTAATCAGGGAGAGCCTGAAGAGGGCTGTGCTTGCTTGCATGCTTTCATTTCTGAGGTGGATAAACTGTGCTGGAAGACCTGTGCAGAACACAAACATCCCCGACTTTACTACCTTTCCAAGTATAAGCCCACCATCCAAGCCTTTTTAGGAAGGAGATAACTAAGCAGCTGGGATGGCTAGTTTTCACTGGTGGCCTGAAACCATGTAAAGGACATCTGCAAAGAGAGTCTCAATGAAGAATTGTCTAGATCAGGTTGGCCTGTGGGTATGTCTTTGGGGATTGCTTTAGAAGGGATAATTGAGGTGTGAAAACCCACCCTGAATGTGGGAGCACCATTTCATGGGCAGGGCTCTGGACTAAATGTAAAGGAGAATGTGAGCTGAGCACTAGGATTCATACATTCGTTCACTGCTTACAGCTCTTGATTATGGACGTAATTGTAACTGATTCAAGTTCCTGCTGCTTTAACTTCTCCATGTTGATGGACTATAATCTAAAACTGTGAGCCAAACAAACCTTTTCCCCCAAGTTTCTTTTTATTTATTTTTTAATTTTATGTGTATGAGTGTTAATGCCTACATGGGTGTACGTGTACCCATGTCATGCAGTGCCAGCGGAGGACAGAAGAGGGCATCAGATCCCATGGAACTGGAGTTATGAATGGTTGTTAGCCCTCATGTGGGTGCTGGGATTCTAAGCTGGGTCCTCTGCAAGAACAGACAGTGCTCTTAACCCCTGAGTCATCTCTCCAGCCCTCCTAAGTTGCTTTTGTCAACACATTTTATGACAGTGGCTTAAGAGTCAGAGACAGAAACTGAAGTAAGATAATACCACAGTGAAGACACTGCATGCTTCTAAAAAAGACCTGAATATTTGCTTAATACCACAATCTTCTATGCCTAGATGAGAAATTAAAGCAATCTTTCTTTTTAAATTCCACATAAATAATATATCCCCTCATCTTTTCTTTTTAAATTAATTTTTGAGACAGTCTCTTGTAAGCCCAGGGTGGCCTCTAACTTGCTATGTAGCCAAGGATGGCATTGAATTTCTGGTCTTCCTTTCTTTTTACCTCCTGGGTCCTGGAATTGCAGGTGTACACTACCATGCCAAGTTTATGCATTTCTGAGAATGAAACCAGGGCTTTGTGCATTCTTGGCAATCGTTCTACCACATGAGCTACAACCACAGCCCCTGATGTAAAACATTAGGTGTTAGTCCAGGAGACAAAAGTAACAGGAGCTTTTCAAGCTAAGATAGATACTAACTGCCAGGACAGCAGATAGACTCTAAATATAATATTGACAGTTGTATTAGTTACCTTTTTGTTGCTGTGACAGAAACACTGACCAAAGCAACTTATAAAAGGAAGAGTTTATTTGAGTTTATGGTTTCAGGGGAATTAGAGTCTAGCATGGTAGGGAGGCATGGTTGCAGGAGGTGGCCAGAGCAGGAGCAGAAAGCAGAGGCTCATATCTTCAAGCAGGTACAGGAAGCAGAGAGCAACTGAGATCCTGCAAGGATTAAGAACTTTCCAGGCCCTCCCACAGTGATTTCCTTCCTCTAGAATGGCCACACTTTCTAAGACCTTCCAAAATAGCACCACCAGCTAGGAACAAAATGACCAAATACTTATAGCCTATGAGGCACATTCTCATTCAAACCATCACAATGGTTGAAGAGGGTGGAGGAATGGGCTCCTTAAAAGCTGTCTTTGGGAAAATTGCACATACATGTATTATTCTATGTTCTGGGAAAGACTATATTGTAAGTGCTATATATACAATTTGATTCTGACTGTGAACAAAAATAGCAAAGTCTCATGATAATGAGGAAAACCAAGTCAAAACTTGGAAGACCTAATTCCAATCCTGGAACATAAAATACTCCATAACTATTTATGGGATAAGAGCTTCATTAATAAATGCTGATTATAACATGATTTTTCCTACTTCACAAGGTTACTCAAAGGATCAAATTATATCCAAATGCATCTGCATAATAATAGACACAATAATAATAACCTGACATTAGTTTTAATTGTATTTGCAATAACTTCTTCGTTAACACACACATCGATTTGTCATGATACAATGTCTCAGCTCAGGAAATAGCAGAGATGAAACCACCTCAATACATCACTAGGAGGATGGGAAACAAAGCCTTCAGCAACTCTTCATAATAAAAGTGGAAGAAAGAACATGGCAATGCAAGTTTGACTTCAAAGGCAGAATAATGGGTATCATTTTTCTTTGGGTTCAGAAGAAATTGGGTGAATATTAACTACTTTGTTAGCATATTTTCAGAGGAGATCACCCACTTACTCTCTTCAAAATGTAACCCAGGTGATTATTTAATCATAACTTGATGCAAAATGGGACATTCCTCAAGCATAATATACATTTTGTTCATATTTGAATGTTCAATTCTGGGTCTAAATGACATCAGTACAACATATAAAATTGCTTGGTCCATTCCCTGATATTTCCTCTGTGTGTGTGTGTGTGTGTGTGTGTGTGTGTGTGTGTGTCTGTGTGTGTGTGTCTGTCTGTCTGTCTGTATACTTGCCTATGCATGTGCATGTGGAAGCCAGAAATCAATGTCTGCTGTCTTCCTCTATCAGCCTTCACATTAGTTGTTTGAAACAAAGTCTCTCACTGACCCTGGAACTTGCCTTTTTAGCTAGGCTGGTTGGTCAGGGAGCTCCTAGAATCAGCCTGTCTCTACCTCCACTGAAGTGCTGGAGTTTCAGAGATACACTGCTACATCTGGCCTTTACATCATGAGTGCTAGAGATCTGAACTCAGGTCCCCATGCATATACAGTTAGCATATTACCCACTGAACTCAAGGTGTGGAACAGGGAACAGGGAAATAAATAGTACTACTAGTGGACAAGTGAGGAAGACAGCACATAGAGGAAGTATCCTGTGCCCCACAGGAGGATTTTATCTCCTTCCTAGGCTACCCATCTCTACTGTCCATGTCCTAAAGACACCAAGTATTTTCCAGTGTCACATTCTAAGTGGCAAAGGTTAGAGTCATGAAGGGTAAGACACAGGCTGAGTCATGGGTGGGGAGGAGACATATAACACATGGTTACTGAGGACTATTCACTGATATCCCACAACCATGGCTCTATAGCTCTACTGCTCTATTTAGCTTGTCTGGTTAATTGATCCTCAGGCTCTAGCAGATCTGTGAGCAGCAAGCATCCATGATGTCAGTGTGCAGCAGGGACTCAAAACCTGTCTAGTGAAAGATGAAGCAAATAGGCATCACAATGTGGACTGTCTGGTTATGCTTGAAACATTGGGGACTCCTCCTGTGGAGTTGTGATGGTTAGCATTAACTGTAGACTTCACGCAATCTAGAATCACCTAGGAAAAGGGCCCCTGGTCATGCCTGGGGGAACTTATCTTGATTAACTCAACTGATATGGGAAGACTCACCTGAATTCTAGGTGGGACCATTCCTTAGGCAGGGGATTCTGGACTGTATAGAGTAGGAAAGGGAGCTGAATGCTAGCATTTATCCATTCAGTCACTGGTCTCTGCTCTCCCCTACAGTGTATTTGACTAGCAGCTTCAAGTTCCTGTCTTCTTGACTTTCCCACAATGATGAACTGCAACCTGGAAGGATGACCTAAAATAAAGCTTTGCTCTCCTAAGTTGCTTTTTCCAGGGAATTTTATCACAGCAATGGAAAAGGAAGCTAAGACAGAAGCCCTAGATATAATTTCTTTTCTGTTTGTTTGCTTACTTGTTTTGAAGACACGGTCTTTCACCAAGTCTGCTCTAGAACTCACAGTGTAGCTGAGGATGACCTTGAACTTCTGATCCTCTTGCCTTCACCTCCTGAGTGCTAGGATTACAGCCATGTAACACCACCATGCCTGTTTATTTCTGTGCTAGGGATCAAACCCAGATCTTTGTGCATGCTTGGTAAGCACTCTGCCAACTAAATGCCACCATCAGCCCCATAAATTCAGTTTCTGTGAGTAATAATTGCAAGAGGAAATAAAATGTTTGAGGGGAAAATAAACAATGTCTGGTCTTCAGAAAGAAAATTTTAAAAGAAAGAAAGGCCAAAAATAAATAAATAAATGAAAAATAGAGTACTCACAGATCTCCACTGCCCTGCCAGGAAGCAGGCTAAAACTCATCGCTCAGCATTTCATTTCATCCTCGCAGCCGCTCTGTTCTGTGGTCCTTTTGAATCTCATTTTTCCAATAAGAACATGTGAATAAGAATATAAAGTTAAAGAATTAAGAAATATTAGATATGGGGATAGAGAGATGGCTCCATAGCTGAGTGGGCACTGCTCTTCCAGAGGGCCTGACTTTGGCTCCTACCCTGGTCAGGTTGCCTACAACCAGATCCAGGGCATCCAATGCCCTATTCTGGTCTATACAGGTATTTGCATTCAAGTGCACATACCCACCCCCCCCACACACACAGACAGATAGACAGACACAGACACACACACAAATACACACACAATTAAATTTTTTTAATTAAAGAAACATTAGAAGAGTCTGTTTATAGTTTTGATTCCTAATCCAGAGTTTTAAAAAATACCAATTTACCAATTAGATATTTTAAGTAAGAAGAACTAAAAAATGCAAGCAAAAAGCTGAACATTAGAATATATTTGCTTTGAAGTGGATTGGTTAAGGGGCCAGCTAGGGTCAGATAGTACAGTGTCCATTTAAGGACATGAATAGCCCTAAAACACTATATCAGAAGATTGTTCCCAAGGAGCAGAAAACTTGAGAAAGTTCCATTCACAGGAGTCAGATTCAAGATTTGAATTTCAAATTCACTCTACCTTCATGACATTGTAAGCTTTATATGCAAAGTTATAGTGGGAAATGAGATACTGAGATAAGTCAGTGTGTCTGTTAAAGAATTCCTCTGACAAGTGATTATGTTAAAGCACATAGTTAAACAGGACACATTACTCATTTCACCTTAGTTCAAAATAAATAATAAATCAGATATTACAAAATAACTTATGTGTTACACATATTGCCACATTATGGCATGAACATTATAGATAATAAGCGAAGGAATGAATATATATGTATATATATGACATAAATCTGACTAAAGTTTTTAAGGGTTTTGAAATGTCTTTAATGATTTCTTTAGCTTTTAGAATTTTTTCATACGTCTCAGTATGTCTGTGAGCAAATAATAGAAACAACTTCTCTTTACGTTTAATTATCTTTGTAGACCCCAAAATTCCTAAGTAGACTTCTTAAACTGGAGTATGCCTTCATAATTAGTATGCCAAGTAACTGCTATGTCGAACAGGCAAATCTGAACATTTCCTTAACTTTGCTGCTTTTTCTCTGTCCTGAAATATATTCAAAAGCTTATTTATTTATGCATGGATTTTAATATCTTTGAAGTCAACACATAAATTTTGAACAGCACATATCACATATCTTTCTTTTTTAAAATATTTTATTTATTTATTTTATGTGTATGTGTGTATTGCCTGCATGTAGGTAAGTGCATCCATGTCATGCAATGTCTGTGAGGGACAGAAAAGGCTGTCGGATCCCCTGGAACTGGAGTTACAGACAGTCATTAGCTGCCGTATGGGTGCTGGGATTTCAACCCGGGTCTTCTGCAAAAGCAACCAGTATTCTTAACTGCTGAGCCATCTCTTCAGCCTTCACATATCTTTCTAATGGAAAAAAAATTACATACATACACAAGTAAATAGGCATAAATATGCACCCAAATTGACCAAAATTCTATGACATTTTCAAATTATTTTCTAGAATGGTCTAGAAAGGACATACAGTTTACAAACATTTTTAAGTAGTGTGCATTCATGTGTGCATTTGTGCTCCACATTGTACCTGTGAAGGTCAGAAGACAACTTTTAGGAGTGGGGTCTTTCCTTCCACCTCATTGAGGCCTTGTGGAGGTCTCTCTTGAGACGTTGCTGCTGCAATAGTTGCATACTCCAGGCTAGCTGTTTCCAGCTGATTTTCCTGTCTTCACCTCAGATCTCTCCATAGGAGTGCTCAGATTACAGATCCATGCCATGAGACTTAGCTTTGTACATGGGTTTGGGGGACTGAACCTGGGTTGTCAGGTTTGCACAGTAGCACTTTTACTTGCTAAGTCATCTCCTCAGCCCTTCCTTACAATTGTTTTCAGTTTATTGGCTCATTATTGCAGATGAAACTTTTTCTAGAGATATACTCTACAAAAATAAGATCATAAACTGAAAATTCCATGTACCTCTTCAGTTTAAAATAACTCTATTGTTCTTCCCTCCAATTAATACCATTCTTCTAACATATCTTCAAAGGTACTAAATAGTTTATTTTTTCAAATGCTTTATTAGTGAGAGGGTAGGACTTGGATTTTGTAGAAAGGAAATGGGAAGTAATTTGAAAAAAAGAAAATTTGAAGTTGTTGAAAAGGCAGCTTACACACCATGCATGATGGCTCAAGCCTTTTTTTTAGTTGATCTTTTAAAAATATTTTATTGAATTTTTGTATATTTCATGCAAAGCATCTTAAATATCTTTATATGGCCTACCCTATCTGCACCCTCCCATAGCCACACCACCAGATTTCATGCATTCTGTCATTTATATTAAGGCCTATCAAGTCAAGTTAGTGTACCTAGATGTCCCTCAGTGCAAGTTCAACCCCTGGTGTCTAGTCAGCCTATCTAGAGTCACTCCCTTAAAGAAGATCAGCTGTCCCTGACCCAGCAAAAATCAGCTGCCAGTAGTTCTTCAGCTAAAATTGGAGCCTGCTGCCCACTTCCCCAGTTCTATGCTAGGTTTTTATCTGCCTGAGTTTGCATGGATCTTGTACATGCTGACACCATTGCTGTAGATTCTTATGAGCAAAGTCCCAGTAGCCTGTAAAACTCAAGACTCTGTTTTCATATGGTCATGCACCTCCCCTGGCTCTTACAATCTTTCCATTCCCTCTTCTGCAATGGTCCCTGAGTCCTGAGTGTGTTTATTAGTCAGGGTTCTCTAAAGAAACAGGACTGATAAAATGAACACACACACAAACACACACACACACACACACACACACACACACACACACACACACATGGATTTATTAGATTAGCTTCCAGGATATAGTAGTCTAACAATGACTGCATGAACCTGGAGAGGCTGAGAATCCTGTAGTTTCTCAGTTCATGAGGCTAGATGTATCAGCAGTGCCAATCTGGAGCTAGAGCCGAAGTCCTGAAGGATTCCTGGAAGCCTGCTAGACTTCAGTCTATGTCAGAATCCCAAGAAGTTGGTTCTACTATCAGTAAAGGAATTCCACAACAGCAAAACAAACTCACCAGTGAGAGAGAAAGCAAGCATGCAAAAAATATAAGACCTTCTGCCGTGACATTTCATGTGGGCTGCCATCAGAAGTTAACACCCACATTTATGGTGGGCCTTCCAGCTTCAAATAATACCATCAAGAAAATTGCTCTCATTTTTTAAATTACAGATTCATTCAAGTTGACAATCAAAATTAGACATCACACTAGGTGAAGTTTAATATAGGAGTCCTGTACATGGACCCATACACAGCAAATCCTTATTCTCTATGCCTTGGTCATGTGTGGCCTTTTGTGTTCATCACCCTGTGTTTCATAAGGAAGCTAATTGATGAGCGCTGAGAAATGCATTAGTATTCTTTCTAATCCTTGTTCCATGATGTTCCGTGATCCTTACGTGTATGTCACTTAGCTCACAGACATGTATTTTCTGTGTATGATTAGTTGTAGAACTCTGTAATAGTCTCCATGTGCTGCAAAAGAAGCTTCTTGGTTGAGTGATAGCTGGCATATTTGTCCATAAATATAAGGGTCCATATTTAGCATGCATTTGTCTAGGGATGTGACAGCCTTGGGGTTTTCTCCAAGATCTATGATCTCTTCAGCCATTGTATTTGGCTGTTTACAGTGCCACACATGCATTCCCTCCCAGTGAGTGGGCTTTATGTCTAATTAGGTAGTTGTTGATTACCCCCATGATAAAAGTGCCACCACTGCCAATACCTTTTTCTGTGTAAGTCATTGTTGTGGTTATTGGACTTTAAACCTGGGGTTGGACCATCAAATAGATATTCTCCCTTAGCAGCTTGCATAGTGTCCTCCTAAACTATGAGAGTTAGTTTTCAGGGATGTGGTTTCTAGGTCAGTTCCAATTCCATTGATTGAAGTCCTGTGTCCAAAGTACATCCTATATTCAGCAATAGGGTCTTACCTTCAAGCTCTGTGAGGTAATCAAGGGCTGTGGCAATACCCTGTGTAATTTTGGTAGTCTCTTGGACTACCCTGGCCAACAACTGGGAGGGTGATTTCTCCTGTCTGGCACTTTTTCTTGTTATATAGACTTCAGCTATGCTCACACCTTTAATCCTTGCACTTGGGAGACAGAGGCAGGTGTATCTTTGTGTGATCAAGTCCAGACTGGTCCACCTGAGTTTCAGGTGGAATGGGGGCTAGGCTGACCCTGTCAGAAAGAAAAGGAAAGGAAAAGAAAGGAAAGGAAAGGAAAGAAAAGAAAAGAAAAGAAAAGAAAAGAAAGGAAAAGAAAAATGAAAAGAAAAAAGGCTACTTATTAATTTTGGTGAGCCAAGTCACTTGGAGTCCAGGCTGAAGAACTGACAAGCACTGCACCAATTTCCTTTGCACACCTGGAGTCAGGGACTTCCTGTGGCCTACTTTAGGAAATAACCCAGGTCTTTCAAAAAGGACAAGAAAAAAACTGCATTAATACATAAATAAATGAACAAATAAATGAAATGAAATATTACTTATTCAAATAAAAAAATTAGAAATTTGAAAAGGGTGATAAACTACCATATGGAATCTTTTAAAGTTTGAGGGCGATATGGACAAAGCTAAATTGAGTTTTGTTTGACATTACACAATAGAGTAAAAAACCTGTAGGCACTATTTCAGGTCCAGAGTTTCATGCCACTGTAGATACCTCAGCTTTGAACCTAGGGAAGAGGTTATTCATCAGTTCAGGATAATCTTAACCCAATTTTCACTTGTGTTGGGTAAAGGAAGATTCAGAGCCTTTATCTTTAAAACGCTGTGTTTATCCTCATAATTTATCATTTAGTTCTAATAGCCTATTTGTAAGCTAAACTATAAATATTTTTCAGGTCTTAGTTCCTTATTCTATAAGTTTCTCAAATCTAACTTTATGTGTGTATGTGTGTGTGTGTGTGTGTGTGTGTGTGTGTGTGTGTATGTCTGTCTGTCTCTACACATTTTGCATGTGCATGTGTGTTTGTGGGCCCCTGCACATGTATGCATATGCATGTGGAGGCCAGAGGGTGACATTAGTTATCTTTCTCAGTCACTTTCCACCTTAGGTTTTGAGACAGGGCCTCTCACTGGACCTGGAGTTCAGAGAGTTAGACTCGGTTGACTGGCTTTTAAGTCCCAAGGATCTTCCTGGCTCTGCCTCTCCAGTACTGGGATTACAGTTGCATGTCACCATGCTCAGCTTCTTACATGGTTTCCTGGGATTCAACTAAGGTCCTCACAATTGCATGGCAACCACTTTACCTACTGAACCGTTTTCTCAAGCCCTCCAATTTTTGTAGCTATTTTACCACGAATACAAGTTCACATTTCCCAATTATCATATCTGGTGTTGTTTTTTACTCCTTTTGTAGATCAAAATTTTCATCTGATATTTTTTTTCTGCATTCTCAAAAACAAAGTTAATTTTGCAGGTTGCTTTTTAGAAAAGTAAGAGCAAGACACGTGCATATTTAGCTTGACTCTTGTAAGGTCAAATTCACTGGTGGAAGGTGCACCTGGTGTCCAGTTCCCTACTCCCACCATCTTTACGACAACCTGAAGCAAGAATTCTCTAAAACCACCGTTTGGAAAATCCTAATGGACTTACTAACTGAGCTTGGCATGCTGGTTTACTTACAGAAGAGTGGGCACCTCCTCCCCCCAATTTGTTGCTTTGCTGGAAAGTCCATACCCAGTCAAATCCTGTGATTTCCTCACAGCCACACAAAATGGCAAGAGAGAGGCCTGCCCTCATGGAATTCTCAGGCTTATATATCCTTAGCCTCTCCCCTTCATGCAGCTAAGGTCAACAGAGGGTGAGAGGGGTAACTGGCTCCCCCTCCACCCTTGACTCCTTCCAAGGAGCTTGGGAAGGAGGTGGGATTATAACTTGCCACCATAGAGGTCAGAGGGTCTTCAAAGTAACAACTATGAAGTCAGGTTAGAAGTTGAGCAGAGAGGCAGTGATAAGAAATAAAGCTGGAAGAGAAAAGGCAGAGGCATGAGAGCAGTAAGGTTTATGTGAAGTTAAGGAAGTTGACATCTTCTGCACCTGTGATAGGCATCATGATTATTTTTGAAGTAACTAAGTATTATTTTAAGAGACCACTGGAGGATTAGACTTGACTTTCTCCTCTGAAATTATGGACCTTTTCTTTACTGCAGTGTCTGTTTTTATTTTGTTAGCATATCTAATAATGATATAACCATTTGTGCATGTCTTATATGTGTGGTTTTATTATATATGTGTTTTGAGATAAGATCTCAACAGACAGTGCAGCCTGATCCCAAACTTACTTTTTTTGTCCAGGTTGGCCTCAAACTAGTGATCTTCCTGCTTCATCCTCCTAGATGCTAGGATTACATGTGTACCACCATGCTCCACTATTTTTTACTTGATAAGAGAAAACCAAAAACACAAACAAAATAAACAACTCACATATTCAATGACTTGGTATTTGCCCTTTCCAAGAAATGGGTTGTACCAAAGGAGATCTGAGTATAAGTAAATTTGACTTCAGTTGTGGCATATTAGGGATGATTTGGTGAGGAAAGGACAAAAGATGGGAAATAAAGCACTACAAGAATATCATGTGGTTATAGTACCAATCTAAGTCTTCAAGTAATACTGAGGCTATGAATGACTTAATTTATCTGCCCCAAACTTGGCAGTGTAAGAAGCTACATTAAGTAAAACATTTCTGCATTAGGTCTAGAGAGTTGGCTCAGTAGTTAGGAGACTATGGCAAGATGGCTACTCTGGCAGAGGACCCAGGTTCAGTTCCCAGCTCCCATACAGTTGCTAACAACTGTCTCTTAACTCCAGTTCCAGGGGTGCACTTAAATGAAATGAGGAAGAATTTTCGCTGCTTTGGATTAAAAAATGACTTTCAGAATAGTCAAAGAGACTCTCAAAGCAATATATGGTATTGCCATTGCCCTTGCTTGCCTCCCGGAACTCGGAGGTAAGATTTTATTGCTGGCTTTACTTCTGGACAGCTGATGAAATTGACAGGCCAGCCTCATGATCCTGTTTCTGTGCCTTCTCCATCAGATGGACTGTGTCCCCAAAATCAACCCTTTCTCCTTTAAAAACAAACAAACAAGAACAGAAAACCAAGACCTATTGAAAAAGACACTACACACTTTGGACACAGAACTTGGAGCAATTAAACTGGAATTGAGCTGGAAGCCTCCTCCCTGAAAACTAGTTCTAATATTATTGGAAGGTGCTATGCCAGCTGCCAGAGGAGAAAAGCAAACAATAGTCCTATTGGGATATCCAGATATAAAGTCTATGAACTACAACAATGACTGACCTCTGTGGTGCAATAGTGACACTTCCTTCTTTCAGGTAATAAACTTTTCTAATTGCACTTACAGTTCACTCAGTAGGAGGGAAATAATGCCTGGTATTATAAACCTAGTCAAAGACTCATGACTGGAAAGGTCACAGATCCTAGAGTGAAATTCATTGTTGCTATTTCTCTAAACCAATTTCACTTCCAATTATATTCTAAACACACAAGCTTATACCCACAGGTAAATGTAACTCTCAAGCCTCATGAAAAAAAATACATTTTTGCAACAGGTAGGAGGGAAATAATGCCTGGTATTATAAACCTAGTCAAAGACTCATGACTGGAAAGGTCACAGATCCTAGAGTGAAATTCATTGTTGCTATTTCTCTAAACCAATTTCACTTCCAATTATATTCTAAACACACAAGCTTATACCCACAGGTAAATGTAACTCTCAAGCCTCATGAAAAAAAATACATTTTTGCAACAGGTAGAGACTACTATAAAGATCCACAATTGGTCAAATGCGAAGAATAAGTAACCATAGAGTGCCCAGCCCCGTGGATACTTCTAAAATGCAACCACCGCTACACCTAATACTCAGGGAAAGCCATGGAAGAGGGGGCTGAAAGTTTCTAAGAGCCAGAGAACCAAGACACTTGCTACTAGACGTGTCTTCTAGGAATGTAGAGGAAACTGAACCCAGGAAATCTCAACAATATGGTTCCTAAAAAAGACCTGCACAAGGACAACACCACTTGACAAGCCAATGTGGATAGGACAATTTCACAGTGTCCCACTCTAGATGAAGGCCTGCCATGGCCGCTGAAGAGAGAGAACCAGTTATTTCCAGGGATAAGCTCCCTGATAGATTATTCAATCCCAAGTAGACATCCCTAAATACATGTGCATATGAGCATAACTAAATGGACTCGGTAGGTAAGTAAGTATATATAGATACATAATTTTAAAAAAAGTCAGGAATTTAAGGAGGGAAATTGGAAGGATGAGAGGGGAGAGATGAAGTGGAAAAAATGAAAATACAGTACTCATATACGAAATTCTTA
>NW_008348999.1:1016042-1025619 GCF_000622305.1 Nannospalax galili | reverse complement strand
TTGATGCTCTATCAAGTGTGTATCCTTGGAGAAGTTAAACAGATGGTCACATTTTATCCATATATATTGATATGACTCAACATATCTGTGTTCTCTACATGATACTGAAGGAATATTGGCTTTTGGATAATGCTGTGTAGTTATTTTCTCCCAGTTGAAATTTTCCCTCCACTAGGGAGGCTGGGTCAGACTCATAAATTAAATGAAACTTACAAGGCTCAGGGAATAAAATCTCACTAATTTACAAGATGTGTAAATCTCCTACATAAGGTTATATAAGCAACAATTGATGGGAAGAAGAGTCTCTGACCAGCTGAGGTCTTGCAAGATATTCAGGAATCTCCAAGGATGCAAATTCTGTAAGTTGTCTCCCATGCTGAGGTAGGCTTTCAGTGATACAACTGCCTTTGAGGTACCCATGCTCCTGCAATGGATGCCTCACCTATGCTCCAGTAAACAACCTGTGCTGGATAGCTTTACTTGTTTAGGGAGCCTCACTTGGGGATTTCCTCCACCTCACTGGCCTGTGGCCATGTCTGTGGGACATTTTTTTGATTGGTGAGTGATGTGGGAGGGCCCAGTCCACTGTGGGTGGTGCCACTCCTGGGCAGGTGGGCCTGTGTTGTATCAGAAAATACACTGAGCATGGGCCAGGGGAACAGGCCAGCATGCAATATAATCCCATGTCCTGTGCTTCAGTTCCTACAGGTTCCTACCTTGGACTCCCTCAGTGATGAACCATGACCCAGGAGATGTGAGCCAAATAAACCAATTCCTCCCCCAAGATGATATTGGTCAGAGTATTTTGTCATAACAATGGAGAAACAAGCTAGAACACAACCCCAATGACTTTCTGACTCACTAAGCTAAACTTGGATGTAATCATTTCTTAAGTCTGTTGTCCATGCCCTCTCTGAGGTAAGCAGGCATTTATACATGTCTCCCCAGGAAAAGTTAATATATCATGTAATTGCACCCTTGGAGGTCAAGTAGAGTCAATACTGGAAGGCTGAGTTTAGGGTTGATTCAGTCTAACAGAAATTCTTACATGTTAATTTAAGAATCTTCAAATAATGGGCTGGAGAGATGGATCAGTGGTTATGAGGACCACCTAATCTTGCAGAGGACCCAGGTTTGAATCCCAGTACCCACATGGTAGCTAACAATCTGCCATAACTCCAGTTCCAGGGGATATGAAGCCCTCTTCTGACTGTGTGGGCATTTTGTGACATGGGTACACTTACATACACGCAGGCAATACATGAACACACACAAAAATAAAAGTAATAAATAAAATACTTTAAAAGTATCTTCAAATAATTAAATTCCAAATATGAATTACACATGTGAATTTAATATTATTTATTTCTTTGTTATAGTTGGGAAGAAATTGCTAAATTGGTGATTTTTCTTATTTCTCAGGACAGGCCATCATTTTAGAATTTCTGGTAATTGTGTTTTATCACTGAAATAATAAATAGCCCCAGTGGAGATTTTGCTCTTTCTTTTGACACACTCCAGTCTGGTGACTTATTATTATTGCCAAAATGTAAACTGTTATCACTGGAATTAAATCTGCAAAGTATAAAGCAAAATGGAATTATTTGTTGAAATTAAGACTGCATGATTTTTTCCTGCAAAAACAAATTTTGTACATCAAACTTCCAAAGTACAGTCCAGTTCTATTTTGCAAGCATTCTCTCTTTTCATCCCTCAATTTTTTATCTCCGTTATGCTTCTCTCCCTCCCTCTGTACCCCCTTCTCCAAACCAAAACATTTCACCTGTTAGCTATCTGCTTTTCTGTCCTCCTGACTTTCTTCTAACCCCTCCACCCACCCTCACCTTTCACTACCTTTAGAATGTTTTCCTCCTTTACTCCACTGCTTTCTTTCACCTTTCCTTCCATTGTGTGAATTTGTGGTTATTAAAGTGCATAAAAATAATTCTTAAAAAGGAAAAAAAAATCAAGCAATACACTCACATGTTTGAAGCCCTTCCTCCTCCTCCTTTCTACTAATGTTTAACCTGATGCAAGCATTACACAATATATGCATGTATCCAAATATTTCATGGTGTCTGCTAATATGTACAATTTTATGCATTGCATATGGGATAAAAATAAATTTATGTAAAACATAAAATATTTTGTGTATGTGATTATATTTCCCTCATCACCAATTTCAATCAGGTCCGTTCTGTTGGACTGGATCAGGTCAGTCACCTTAGTACAGTCGTGCAGGGGTTGCTCTGGGTTGTCATCCAGCAACAGGCTTGTTGGGTTGAGGGTTGAGGTTCTTATACAGGGTTGATTTAGGAAGAGTGCCTGATAATGAGACACTCGGGCACTGGACATCCATCTCTCTGAATCACCCTTCAGGAGGGCCTCAACTGAACAAGAAGTGGTTAAGAGTAGTTCTTGTGCCAAAGTCAACTCTTTCATTAATATAGCCTTGGCAGCTACCTCCTGTATACAGGATCATCCAGCTGATACAGAATCTAGCGAGTTGGATAGGTAGCACATGGGCCATTTCCATGGTCCCAGAGTTTGGGCCAGAACTACCTCGGCAATGCCTTGGGCCTCATCTACAAACAAGTGGAAAGGTTTAGTGATATCTGCTAGGGCCAGGGCCAGTGCAGATGCAACGATCCTCTTTAGGGCCTCAAAGGCTTCTTGTTCAATCTTAGTCAATTCTAGGGGTTGGGTCCCTCCGAGGCTGGCATATAGAGGTTTTGAGATTTTTGCTGTTACCCTGAGGATGTTTCTCTGACCCTGTGATGACAAGCCAAGGACCCACCTCCTTCCCACACTCTGCAGAGAAGCCACTTCCCTTCCCTCTTGCAGCCAATTGGTTGACCATAGCCACTTACAGGGGAAGGACTAAAGGTATAAAAGCTGGGAAAACTACGAGGCTAGTCTCTCGCCATTTTGTAAGGCTGTCCGGAACCACAGGATTTATGTCTGGGTGTGGACTTTCTAACACAGCTGTGAATGGGGGAGTTGGCATCCAAGCTCAGCTAGCAAGTCCAATAAACTCATTAAAAATTCTTCAAACCGGGGTTTAGAGAACTTTTCAATCAAGCTGTCTCAAGGACCGTGGGAGGAGGGGATTGGATGCCGTGTGCACTTCTCAGCAGTGAATTTGACTTACATTTGCAAACTCTGAAATCCATAGGCTGCAACAACCAACTGCCCCCAGGAACTACTGTACCTGCCTTTTGCTCTCTGTAGTAGGGATCTGCAGGATCACTGAGATGTGGCCTTGGTAGTAAGTTTTCCCTCTTCCAAATTATAAACTGGATAGGTGACATGGTGCATACAGAGCTGAGCCTTCTTAGCTGATACCCAATACCCCAGGGTTTGAAGAGTCCTTAAGAGTCCTTTGGTAGCTCTCTTGCATTCTTCCTTTGTTTCTGGGGTGAGGAGAATGTCGTTCATGTATTAGACCAATGTACTCTCCAGATGTCTCGACGAAATTCCAGAAGGTCTGAAAAAAGGCTTCATCAAACAAAGCTGGAGAATTCTTAAACCCTTGAAGCAAACTAGTCCAAGTCAGTTGGCCTGTGTATCCTCCCACTGGATCAGTCCACTCAAATGCAAAGATGGGCCAACTGGCAGGGGCCAGGGGTGAGGAGAAGAAGGCATCTTTTAGGTCTAGAACTGTATAGAACAATTTCTCTGGACGTAGGAGGCTCTGGAGAATACTGGGATTAGGGACCATAAGGTGGATGGTCTCAACTTGCTTGTTATCTTCCCTGAGATCCTGCAAGGCTGGTAGTCTTGGGTCCCAGGATTTGGCATCGGGAGTAATTGGGTGTTCCAGGGAGAATGGTGGGGGACAAGAATCCCTGCGACCTATAATCTGTGTATGTGCTTGGTAATTCCTTGCTTTGCTTCCTAATTCATGGGACTTTCACAGGGGCTCCTGTGCTCAAGAACTGGACAATAAATAATCAGGGGTCAGTGGGAAGCCAGACCTGGGAGGTTACTTTAAGTTGACAGTGAGGGAACGACTGTTGTAATTTTTGTAGGTATCCAGAAACTGGGTATCCCTACTAGAAGTTAGTCCTGGTTGTAGACAGTACTCCTCAGGCAAAGGGTAAGTCACTAGGATGTTAGTTGGGGGTCTGACCTGGACTCAAGGAAAGTTGAACTTCAGTTTCTCTGAAGGAGATTGTGGCCCCCAGCTTCCAAAGATTTCTGCCCATTAAAGGGTACAGAGAGTCTGGCATAAGGAAAGAGCAGGTCACAGTACCTTGTTCCAAGTTCACCATCCAGGAAGTGATTCAACGGTAAGAGGTAGTATGGCCAGTTGCTCCCCGGACTGCCATCTGCCAGGACATTGTAGGTCCTAGAGCTTTTCTCAATACGGAATGGGCCGCCTCTGTATCTACAAGGAACTTAACAGGTTTGTCCCCAATCTTTATTGTCACCCTGGCACTGGGGACCCTGACTCCTGTCAATCTTCTCTGAATTGGAGGCTGGGGTACCCCCCACCTTTCTTCTCCCAGTGGGGCCATTAATTCTTCCAATATTCCTTCTGCTTACAATAAGGAAAAAAAAAAACATAGCCTGCTGCAGCAGGGCCAATCTTCTCTATTCCCACACTTTAAGTCACGTACCTCAAGTTTCAATGGCTAGGGCTGGTTAGGGCTGTAACATGACATAGCTATGGTCAGTCCTATGGTACCCCACCACAAACAGTCCTACTCACCTACACACCCCAACAATGATTGGTCTGACAAATTGTCTCTGTTAGTGTAACAGTGGTGCTTTTATTTGGTAGTAATCAACAACTGCTAATTGGACATAAGGCCCATTCAATAGGAGGGAATCCATGCGTGGTACTGTAAACATAGCCAAGTGCACATTAGAGAAGCTATAGACCCTGGAGAAGAATTTGCTACTGTCACTTTCCTAGATCAAAACAATTTCTCATTATATTCTAAATACACATTCTTATATTCACAGAAAAGTGCAGCTCTCATTTCTCATCAAGGAAACTTCCTCCAACAGATGGAGACTATTACAAAGTTCTACAATTGGTCAAACACAGAGAGTAAGTGATTATGAAATGCACAGCCCTAAGTGATACATCTGTAATACAACCTCTACACCTAAGGCTAAGGGAACATCACAAAAGAGAGAAGAAAGATTGTAGGAGCCAGACAAGACACCTGCTACTAGTTAATACATTCTATACATGATAGGGAAGCTATGCCCATGAAATCTCCACAGAACAGTAGCCAAACAAGATCTGCATAATGATAAAGCCAGTTGACCATGCCAATTTGTAAGGGGAAAATTCTCAGGAGTCCACCTCAAAATTAAGAGTTACAACCCCCAACCAATTTATGTTGAGGGAGGGAGAATGTTTTCTTCAGGGACTAGCTCTCAGAGAGGTTATCTAATCCCAAGTGAGTAGGCCTAAACACATGTGCACCAGAGTATCAAAAGAAGAGAATCCAAAATTGTAAAGGGCGGGTAACATAGGAGGAGTTGGATGGGGACTGAGAGTGGTAGAAATAATGCAAATACAATACTCATGCATGAAATTTTCAAATAATAAAAGATTATACTTTTCATGGGGTTAAAAAATAACCATATGAGTTTTAGCAACTTTCTTCACAAAAAGAAGCAAGACTTCTTGGAGAAATGGAGACGTGTCTGATTATAAAACTAGGGCTGGGAAAAGTATGAAATAAATATGCCTATGTCCATAATGATGTCCATGAATGAGTAAATGAATTATTGGGAAGAACAAATTTCTCCAACAAAAGCATCCTAGTGTATCTCTGTAAATACAGCCCTTCCAAGGCAATGGAAGACATGTTTCATTCCATAAGTGTGACCTTCAAGAGTAACTTCCACCCAGTGACCAGAATGCTATCTGGAAGAAGCCAAACAGGAAAGAACAACATGGCTTGATTCCATTTAAATGAGTTATCTGGGGTAGGTTTCATGAGGTATAGCTAGAGCTGATTATCACACTTATACATGGGATAGAACAGAAAATATATAGAGAAAAAATTAGGTGGCTAGCAGACACTGGTATAAGGGGAAACTGAGAGTTTTTTAATGAGTTCAAAATTTCAATTTGGAATATGAACACTCTCAAGGTGGACAGTAGTTAGGGATGCCCAACAGTGAATCTGTACTTAGAGCCACTGAACCAAACTGCTAAAAATAATCGTAATGGTAAATTTTATGTTATGTATCTTTTACAACAATATAAGTAGATAATATGTGAGAAACAAGACAGGGATCTGTAAGAAAATCAGTAAAATTATGTAGACAAACGTATTTGCATTTTACACAGCTATTCACATTATAGACTTCAATTCACCTCCTTCAGATCATCAATAAACAGGCATGAATTCAATCAAAAAATATACAAATGTTTAAAGTCAAGTTTAAGCCAAAGTAGGAGTTTTACAAAAAGTTATGTTTTTCATATTGTTCTGTCTGACAAATTTCTCATAAGTCTGTGTCCACTGACACACACTGAGTGTTACTCTGCTTAAGTGAAGCTGGACCCTAAACCTATCATCCATGACATTCTCCCTCTGCATACACCTGCCTTGCTTCCCATCCTATCCTGCATATTATCAAGAAATGTGATTCATCATGATCTTATTACAGTTTATACAACATAGATGTTTGCAAGAACACATATGGAAGGGTTGCTGCAAATCTGATTTGGGTTTGTTTTGCAACATAATTTTTCATTATAAATTACTTCTCTTTATGCATTATACCTATTATCTATCAATTATGGCAATACTTCCAAGTAAATTAATCATATAGCTTCAAAGTTAAATAATGCTTTTTCATATGTATCCATAGTGGAGTTTACTGTTTGATTTAATCTCTTTCTAATAACTGAATCTTAGAAAGAACATTGTAAAATACAGCTATCTATGCTGATATGTCACAATATAATGGTGCATTTATTTCCATGAGAGAGAATGAGTTTAACAAGGTTACAAAATATAACTCATGACTTAACTCACAAAACTAAAAATGTCACATTTCTAAATGATATATCTTAAACTAAAAGCAAAAATCAAAATGCAGTATTATTTAAAACTACAGTTAAACATTTTTCTCTACAGATGGCTGATATTTTTGCACACTTAAAATTGATTTATTTTTTTACTTCTTTGTGTTGAACCTATTCCTCCTCATAACCCCACATTGCTCCCCTTCCTGGTACTTTCTCACTCTCTCATCCCCTCCTTCGTTGATCCTCTTTGATCCCCTAGATAGTTTAGTGCTACTTTTACAACATATGTCTATGTGATAGCTTTATGATTTTATGTGTCTTTATAAAATCATATATACTACTTATATATGATTTTGTGTATTTAGATAGGCTCTAGGAACCACAATTGAGAGAAAACACATTTATCTTTCTACAGTTGCCTCAGTTTGCTTAATATGATGATGTCCAGATGAATCCATTTTCCTGCAAACAGTATAACTTCATTTTTCTTTAGAGCCAAAAGGTTTCCATGTGTATCAGTACCACATTTTCTTTATCCATCTCTCTCTCTGCGGACACAAAGTTTGGGCCCATAATTTAACTGTTGTGAATCCTGCTGCAGTAAACACAGATGCTCAAGTATCTCTGTGATGTGTCAAAATTTCATCAGAAGCATTTGCATTTCTTCTTTAGATGGCTTTAGCATCTTTCTCAAGATTCCATTCACCATATTTTCATGTTTTTTTCTGGACTTTATCTCATTCCGTTGGTTCATGTGTCTGCTTTTTCATTAATACTGTACAGTGCGAATGTCGTTGCATTAAAGCCAATAGTAAAATGGAAAATGTGGTCTGAGCATAGTGGCATATGCCTTTACTCTTAGCATACAGGAGGCAGAGGCAGGTGAATCTCTGTGAAAGTGAGACCAGCCTGGTCTAAATAGTGAGTTCCAGGTCAACTGAGATTACAGAGGGACCCTGTTTCAAAATGCCAAAATAACAACAACAATAATAATAATGGGACCACATTTGCTCTGTTCCTGTCAGTCTTTGGCAAAATTGTTGCAGATAATCTAGTTCTTTTGATTTCCACATGAACATTAGCTTCAGTTTGCCTCTGAATCTATTTTCCCCATAATTGTATTATATTTGTATAAAACTCTGCTTAGATTTTGACAGAAATTCTATTAAATCTATGAATCAATTCCTTGGAAAATTCCAATCCTTACTTTACTGAGTTTTATATCAAGGAATAACGAATAACGTGTCCTCATTAATTTATGTCTTCTTGGCCTCCTTTTATCAATGTTCTGTATAAAAGCAATTCAGTTATTTTTGATGTGGATATATATCATTTCGAATCACCAACACTAAGGCATGAAAGTTGTACCTCCTATTCAGCCGTATCAGCATTGAACATCGCCAATCACTTTTGTATGTGATCCATTTTAATGAATGTAATAGTATCTTATTGTAACTTAGACAATTTTGCATAAAGGTAGATATACACTTATAATATGGCCCAGATATGCAAACTTTTTAAAGAACCAGACGTATACTTACAACTATAGTGTACACACTGTTATTTTCAGTCACTCAACTCTGTATTTACGGGATGAAGCACTTGAATGTTCTAATCTACCTTTATTTATTCTTATTGTCTATATATTTACTTATTTATTTTTACATGTATGAGTGTATTACCTACTTGTATGTAAGTACACCTGTGCTTGTATACTGTGCTTGCAGTATAATTGGACCCACTATTCCTGGAGTTACAGATGGTTGTTAGCCACCATGTGGGTGTTGGGAACCAAACCTGGGTCCTCTGCAAGAGCAGCCAGTCCTCTAAACCACTGAACCATCTCTCCAGCCCCTACATCATTATTAAAAAAGAAAACATAAACCTTTCACTGATCTAGATAAATGAAAACACAGTAAGGCACACCAACACACTGAAGTTTATGCAAATATTCAAATCACTCTGTCCTTTGATAGCTGAATGAAAAATGGTGCTATATCCACATGTCGGAATACTACTCAACACAAATATGAATACTGTATGCAACCAAGATCCTATGCTGAACAAAATGAGTTCAATCTCAAAAGGTTACACATTGTATGACTCTATATCACTTTGAGAATACAGAACTATAGTAGGCGAGATCAACGAATGCCAGGTATTAGAAGTGGGAGAGACTGTGACCTTCAGGAGACACAAAAAGATCTGTGATTGAGGAATCAGATGTATTCTTTAATGTGATGCTAGATACATAGTGTACTAAAAATCTATAGAGCTAAGAACATATAAAAAATCATTATAAATTAATTTAAAACCAAAAATATATATATATCACCACTATGTTCAGCCCAGATTCAAAATGAAGATGACTGGACCACTGAATAGAGTCCAAGTTTCACGTTCTCTCCACCTTTTGCCTCTGGTTAATATTCTAGAAGTTGTTTTATGTTACTAGTACAAAATTGTTTTTATAGTAAACTAAGCATTAGGAATAGGCATCTTTAAGTGAATTAAAGAGCATGTGTCAAGAAAAAAAAAAAAAATATAAATACATGGTATTAAGATATTTAG
>NW_008348999.1:983725-1016014 GCF_000622305.1 Nannospalax galili | reverse complement strand
CTCATAATGAAAGTGTGATATCTTCACAGAGAGATTTAATTTTGGTTTGTGAAAATTAATGTAAGTATAGAACATTCGGAAGTTATTTCTCACCAGTACTAACTTGTATTAAGCATCGTAAGTTGTAATAAAGTCTGACCAAGGGAAGTGGAGCTGTAATGTATGTGACTGTAGAACAAATTGAGGTTGAAGAGATAGTTCAGTGGTAAAGCAGTTGCTGTACAAGCATAAGGACCTTAGTTGAATCCCCAGCACATATGTACAAAGCCAGGCTTGGTGGTGTGCACTTTTATGCCCAGAACTAGGGAGGCAGAAACAGGAGAACACCTGTGGCTCTTTGCTCTGGCTTCTAGTTCCTGAGGCCCAGGCTTAGTGAGAGACCCTGTCTCAGGAAACAAGATGAACTGCTCCTAAAGAAAAACACATGATGTTGGGCTATGGTCTCCACAGGTACACACTCCCGATGTGTATGTATACATCCCCACACATGTGCATTCCCACATATACAGCCATGCATACCCACATACACACACGTACACACATGAAAAATTATTTCATAAAGTGTTGAAAATTGTTGGGCCTGGATTATATCTAATGTGTACAATTATAATATTCTTGGTACATTGAAATCTGATTAGATGTTTGTGCAAATAAAACAAAAACTTATAATCATACATGGTGGCTCATATATCTGGGATCACAACACTTGGGAGGCTGAAGCAGACAGATCCCAAACTGCAGCCCAACCTTGACTATGTAGCCAGATCTTGTCTCTAAACAAAATAAAATAAAATAAAACAAAATTGAATTAAAAAGCCTGCACCATTACCCTTAGAATAATTAATACTCTCAAAATATACCTAAGAATTTGGGAACAAACAATAAGTCATATAAAGGTGGGGAAGCTCAACTTTATTCATTTAAATTGAATGCTTTAGCTAAGTAAGGTGATTAGAGTTCTAACAGGAAAAAAAAAAAGAAAAAAGAAAAAAACAGACAGCAATCGAATAAGGAGTTTCACGTTTAAAACTCAAAGACAGCTTTCTCCACTGTTACAGATGTTAAATAATTACTTAAAGAGTTTAATAATTACTTAAGTTGGTGGAGAGATGGGCAAAGTGCTATTGGATGATGCAGAGAAGCTGTAGAAGACAGGTAAATGACATAGAAAGCTACCTCATGAGTGGCTTGGGAAAGAGCATCAACACAATACACTTCTCTTACATGTCTTCTTGACCGATGATCTGACCCTCTTGTACTGACTGAGAGAAGCAGGCCTGAGTGATCAGCAAGGTCTAGATGTCAAATCATGTGAAACTGAGCAAGTAATCAGCGCACTTCATGCTATGCCAATCGTCCAGATGTACCACACATCCACACCACCATTTCATGGCAGGAAAACCAAAAGCAAGTGACAGACATGTATAAGACTCAGGGTAGGTGCCATCCAATACTCCTACTCACAGGTCAAGAGCATGCTTGAAGACACAGGCACTGTGCACTCTTCTTTTTAGATCATGTATGCACAATCTTAGATCATTTATGTTTCTTCCTCCTCTCTAAACTTCAGAAACTTAGAACAGGATTAATTGTAGGAATAATGTATAGTGATCCAACAATGCATTTTATCTGTGTACTGTTTTTCTTATCATAATAGCATGCGGACTTGGCTCAGAAGAGAAGTAACTTCTCAGAAGAGAAGTAACTCCACTGCATGGAGACTGCAGTGGCTCCAACAATATATTCCTTCCTGGGGCTTAATCACACCTTCTTCCTGAAAACCTCAACCAGGAAGGTTGGCTGTAAGTAACTGGTTTGGGCACATTAAGTCCAATAGACTTTCTTTAATAAAAAAAAAAAAGATATACTTTATTTATGTGCATGTGTGTATGCCACATGTGGGAGAGCAGAGGTCAGAAGAGGGCATTGGATCCCCTGGACCTGGAGTTAACAGGCCTCTATGAGTACCACCAGAGGTGGGCTCTGGGATCAGAACTCTGCTCCTTTGTAAGAACAGCTAATGGTCTTAAATGGGGAGCCATCTCTTCCTACTCCACACTAGACTTTTAATGTATTCTTTGTCTCTGAAAATTCCTGGAGAGAGGAGGCAGAAACAGTCTCTATTTTTTCAATAATGAAGAAGAGCTAATTTTCAAAGGTGATTTTTATTCACTTACTTTGTAAAACATAGAAGAGCCCAGTACCTTGCCCTGCAGTGTTCTGAGAGGGTGCAGGGCCAACACTGTCTGAACTCACTGGAGGCTGACCTCCCTAAGCTTCTCATTTCCCTGTGCAGAGAGATGGGTTCCCATGGTAGGTGCTGGCATTTCGTGCTTGGATAATTACTTAAAATACATTCATGAGAAAGCAAAAATGAATGTACTCAACAGCCACAGGCTCACGTGGACACCCCAGGCTGCACTAGGTCATAGCAGAGCCCATTAGGATCTAACAAAGGAAGGAGGGTGAGGAGAAAGAATTAGGAAAGTGACATTTATGCACAAGAATCAGGAAGGAATGAGGACCCAGCCCGGGGCCCCAAATAAATTACAGTGGGTCTAATGAAAGGCAGGCTGCCGAGCTCACGGAAATTGAATCCTTGCCTCCCTGCCTGCTCCTGTTTGTGGACTTCTTTAGCAAATGACCATTTAGGAGCTGATTTGAGTTTTACAAGTGTCATAACAGTCAAGAGCATAGCACTCCACCATTCCCTTTCCATCCAACTTGGTCAGAGTCACTTTGGAAGCTTGTAACACAGTGGCCTCTCTATATTTCCTATGCAAGGTGTTCACCCACCAAGAACACCAGCCTGGTGCTGGAAAAGAGAGAACAAGGAAGGATTCCAGGAAAGTTTGAGACTGTCAGCATGGGGCCGGAGAGATCACTCAGTGCTTAAGAGTGCATGCTGCTCTTCCAGAAGACCAGAGTTTGATTTTCTCCATTCATGTCCAGCAGCTCACAACCAAATGTGACTTCAGCTCCAGGGGATCTGACTTCCTTTTCTTGCCTCAGGGAACACATTCACAAACCCACACAGACACAGACATACATATACAAAAATAAAAATAAAATTTCTTGGGCTGGAAAGATGGCTCAGTGGTTAAGAGCACTGGCTACTTTTGCAGAAGACCTAGATTTGAATCCCAGGACTCACATGGTGGCTAACAACCATCCAATTATAGGGGATACAATGCCCTCTCTGACCTCTGCAGGCATTGCACAACACAAGTACATTTAGAATATGTAGGTAATATATTCATACACATAAAATAAAAATAATACATAAAATGAATTTTCTATAATTTTGTGGGGGCAAAGGTAGAAGGCACATCTCCCCACTGTCCCCTCTGCAGCCTGAGGAGTTCCCCTACACTTTGAGGGACCTTGACTCAGGCCAAACTGCAATTTTGGCTTCAACACAGAAAAGGTTTCAGAACTAGCCAGTTTATGAAGCAGAGTTTTCTTTTAATAAAAGTATTTGAATGAGGGTTTAAACATAAGGGTTAAGAGAAAGAGAGGCACTCAAAGGCAAGTAAGAAAACACTAGAGAGCATGGGTGTGGGCTCCTCGGGGAAGAATCACACTTATTAATTTTTAGTAGTCATGTATAGGACTTTGGTGGGGTTTAAGGTTATTATCATCAAAATGTAAAGGATTGAATCCCTAAGAAGCAAGCAGGGTCACTGAGGAATAGTAAAATGGCATACTTCCATCTTCTTCATGGCCTGAGATAAAGGTCTGGGGGCTCCAATCTAGACAGCAGGGTACACTTTCTGGCCAACTAGTTCAAACCAGTTCAGATAAAACCAAGGCCAGACCTGGATATCCCTCCATTGAGCCATGAACCTCTCAGCCTCATCTTCTTGGCTTAAGCAGACCAATCCAAAATCAGGGGCGGTAAAGTCACTAAAACCCTTATAACCCACGTCTTCCTCGGGAGGGGGGGCTTTGGATGTTTGGTTTCCTAACTCCCTCTCTACTTGCAGAGAGCTTTGTTTCTCTGTGAGTGTGTGATTCTTCATTCTTTCTAAATAAAGTCTGCTATATCTGAGAATTTTCCTGCTTTTTAATTCTTTACTTGGTGGAGAAAATCAACCCAATTCTTAGACTGATGATGTCAATGGAAATGAAAGAGTCTCTAAGAAACCTAAAGGAGAGGCTAGGTGGTTCCCAAGGGCTCCTGGCGGGATCACAATTGATAAGACACAAGGCAGATCACAGGGATGTAAGAAGGTAGAATATCTTTGCTGTAAACAATGTTAAATTTTGTTTGAGATTCTCAGATGATATCTGGGGAAATGAATAAGGCCCTATATATATCCTTAATATACATTAAGACATTAAGTCCAGTTCATTCATAAAATATCTACATGAAAAGAAAATTAACTCTACATAGGCAGCTTCCCCCTCCATATAAAACATTCTAGATGGGAAAACTTCACTGAAACTCTTGGCTGAGGGGATCTTCTCCATTCTGATGTCCCCATAATTCCCCATGTTTTTATCTTGCCTTAAAGTCTTCTAACAATCAGTATCTGAGGGCGTGTATGTCCTGTGTGTGATCTGTGGAATGAAAGCTGACATCAAGAGACAGGATTTCACTGTGTTACATTTTATGCCCTGATGACTTCAATGTCTTTTTGTCATTGTTTGTTTTCTTGAGGCAATCTCACTATGTAGGTCAGGCTGTCCTCAAACTCATGATCCTCCTGCCTGAGCTTTCTGAGTACTAAGATTGTAGGTGTATTCCATGCCGATGAGAACAGTGTGTGTGTGTGTGTGTGTGTGTGTGTGTGTGTGTGCATGTGTGTGTCGTGTGTAGACCAGAGGTCAGCCTCAGGTGTCTTTTCTCAGGAGCCTTCCACCTTATTTTTGAGACAAGGTTTCTCACTGGCTTGGAACTGGCCAGTAAATTCAAGGATCTGCCTGTCTTCACTTCCCCAGCACCAGGATTACAAGGCCCTGTGCCACCATACCTGCCTGTTTTTATATGGATTCTGGGGCTAGAACTCAGATCCTAATGTTTTTACAACAAGCAGTTTTCCAACTGAGCCATTTCCCCAGCCCAAGTCTATCTTTTTGTTTGACATACCCCTAATTCCTATCTATAAGAAGGGTTTTTATTCTTACAGTTTTTCTCAGAAACTCCTTGAGCTTGCAAACTGTATAAGAGATGTCAGACTCTATTAATGCCTGTAGCTGTATTCACACATGGCACTTTCTCTTCCTATTTTCTCTTGGCTTATAACACGTGTGTTATAGTTCACACAATGCCTGTTTTTGTTTGTGCATGTGTGTATGGTCATATTTAGGTAAAAATATGTGTATATGCATTTTATATATGTACGTATATATGTATATGCATTTTTGTGTAATCGTAGTCTGTTGTTTCCTTGTAATTCTTTGTAAAAGTTTTGTATTAAGGCAATGCTTGTCTTATAAAACAAGTTAGGAAATATTTCCTCTGCCTTTATTTTCCCAGAGACACTCTAGATTATAGTATAATTTTTTTTCTTGTGTTTAGTAGAATGTGCCAGTAAGCTGATCTATGGTTTAAATTCTCTAGCTCGAAGGTTATTTATTATTGATTCAGTCTATTTTGAAGACATAATTTTCTTCATTATCTTTTACTTGTATGAGTTTTGACAAAATGTCTTTCAAGAAATTAGCCTATTTCACCAAGATTATTGGGTTCATAATCTTATATTTTAATCATCTAGCCTTTCAATATCTGGTTATAGCAGTGGTGTCTTCTCTTATTTACTATATTAATTATTTGCCTCATATCCATTTATTAAAGTGAGTCTGGATAGAAGCATCAATTTTATTACTCTTAAAGCAGCTTTTGGTTTTATTGATTTCTTTACCAATTGTCTATAATTTCATTTACTTACGATGTGAATTTTTAATATGCATTTAAAATTAATTTATCTATTTCTAGCTTCTAAAAGGAAAAGTCTTGGATATTAATTAAAAATCTTTATGATATATTAATTCAACTATGACTTGAACCTACTTGTACTGGCTTCTCTGCACTACATGAACTTTGAGTCATTTATACATCATTTTCTCCTAGTCCATACATTTTTCAGCTTATTTTGAGAACTCCTTTTTGATTCTTCTTCATAGAGGTATGATATTCAAATATTTCTAAATATTTGAGAATCTCTCATTCATTATTACCATTTAATTCAATTCCTTTGTTGACAGAGGACATTGACCATTTTATTTTTTAAAAACTTAAAATACATTTTATTGCTAAGAATGTGGTCTCTCTTGGTTAGTTTTCCATACTGTGTTCAGAAGAATATCCATTCTGCTATACTTCACAAGATATTGGTGTCAATTACACCCCATTAATTGGTGGTGCTGAGTTAAACTATATTGATACTGCACCTCTTGCATTTGCCCTTGTATGATAAATGGATGTTAAAATCTAAATCTATAATACTAAATTTATTCTCTCCTTGCATCTCAATATTTTTTTGTCTAACACATTCTGACACACATTAAGGATTTGTTATGTTAAACAAAAGTTTACCTAAAGCTTTCTCTATACATATTTTAAATTTTGTCTAAAAGATTTCTCTGTATTCAGTGAGCTCTAATAGAACTGGACCTGTTAGCAACCTGTAAGATGACTTGGATGTATACTCTTGCAACAAGAAGCTGAGTCTCAGTCAATCATTGCAGCAGAGCTTCCAGCCAGTCAGAGGACCGAAGCTTCCAAATCTGACTGAGGATATTACACAAATGCCAACTTCAGCCAATCAGGTCACTTCTGTGTGTCATTTCCTGTTTTTTGTTTATAAATATGGGCTACATGTGTGATGAGGTAGAACATCCTGAAACATGTTCAGTCCAGAAGACAGAATTAGAATACAAGACAGAATTTCCAGTAACCCTCAGGAGAACCGACTGACCAAATTAGACTGACTGTTCCCACTAAACTCTCATAACAGAGAGTGAGAATAATTTCTCATTTTTTTCACATTTAACTTAATCTATCATTATCATCATCATTATTGTGTGTGTGTGTGTGTGTGTGTGTGTGTGTGTGTGTGTGTGTGTGATGCTCAGGTGCCATGGCATACATGTGGAGGTCTAAGGACAACTTTGTGGAATCTGTTCTCCTCTCTCGTTTCATCTTTACATGGTTTCCAGAGATTGAACTCAGGTCATGAGGCTTGGAGACAAGCACCTTTACCAGCCAAGCCATCTTGCTGGCCTGAGAGAGGAATTTTTCTGATTTCAGTGTTCCACTAATTTGTTTTTTGAGCTGTATGTGATTATTTGAGCAAATATTTGACCCAGACTGGATTTGAAATTTGATCTGGAATCACAAATAATTGCCAAGTAATGTCTTTAAGCTAAATTTGCTCTAATTTAATCTTTCTCTAGTTTTAGCCAACCTTGTATCATCTGATGCCTTAGGTGAACTTCATAAAAGAAACAGCGAGGAGCCTTGATAGATGTAGCCTGAATCTAGACGCACTGAATTTCTGAGCTCCCTTTGTTCTGGTCTCTGGTCTTGTTGCATTGAGCTCTCAATCTTTTGGGGGTTATATTAGTGACTTTCCTCATTGCTCTGACAAAATACCTGAAAAAAAAAGCCTCTTAAGGAGGGAAGAGCTTATCTTTCCTCACAGATTGAGGGTAGAGTCCATCATGGTAGAGAAGTCATGGCAGCCAACGCAGGAGGCAGCTGGTCACACTGCATCTACAGTCAGGAAGCACAGAGAGATGAATGCTGCTGCTCAGCTCACTTTCACCTTTGCATTCAGTCCAGGAGTCCAGCTGATAGGCTGATGCCATTAACATTTAGGGTATGTCCTCCATCCCTGTTAATCCAGTCTAGAAACTACCTCACAGGCATGCCCAGAAATTTGTCTCCTAGGTGATACTAGGCCTTGTCAAGTTGACTATATTAACCCTCAGGGGGTATTTATACCCAGTATTTTCTACTACAAAAAAGCACATAATATTGATATCAAAAGCTAGTCTGAGGCCAGGCGTGGTGGTACATACCTTTAATCCCAGCACTTGGGAGGCAGAGGCAGGCAGAGCTTTGTGAGTTTGAGGCTAGCCTGGTCTACATAGTGGGTTCCAGGACAGCTGGGGCTACAAGGAGACCCTGTCTCAAAAAAGACAAAAAAAAAAAGAAAATAGTCTGTTCTATAAGAAACCATGCAACCTTTGGAAGTTATGAAAGAGTCAATGCTGAGTCTTGGAAGGAGGCTTTAGTTTACTGGACTTACTGAGCTCAAAACACAGGTATGGTAACTGGAAACTAGAGAATCATGGGCCATGTGTAAACTAGAACTCTGTGCTTAGATAGATCTTTGTCATTGCTTTTGTTATGAAACATATGGCATAATCAGTTTATAAAGAGAAAAGTTTGGTTTGATTCACATTTTTAGAGGCTTTATGCCATAATCTGTTGACTCCATGCCTTTGAGCCTGTACCAAAGTAGTCTATGCTGATGGGAGTGTGTTGTAAAGAACAAGTGCTCACTTTATGGCCAGGAAGCAAAAAAAACCAAAGAGGAAGGGGCCAGGGTCCCACATTTCCTTCAATAGCATACACTCAGTGACCTAAGGATCCTCCATAAGACCCAGCTCCCCTAAAGTTTCCACCACCTCCCAACACAACATGTGACCCAAGCCTGTTACATTCAACCTTTGGACACCATGTATCCACACCACAGCATCTTCTAGCTGTATTTCATGTGGGAGAACAGTAAACTTAGAACCCACAGACAAAACCTTCTTTGATTGTCTGCTTTCCAAAGAAATACATGAACAAATTTTACTAATGATCACTTAGAATTACAGTAGCTAGAGAGAGAAAGCTTTAATTTGTATTATGCTTTGTATTATTGGAGTACACTAAAAGGGAGGAGAATCAAAAATCACACAAGATCAACAGGAGGCAGGGACTGAGAAGGCTCATTTAGGAAACTATATGCCATGCAAGTGTGATGACCTGTGTTCAGTCTCCAACACCCATGAAAACAGCTGGTAATCCCATCACTAGAGAAGTGGAGTCAGGAGGAGCCCTGGGGCTCAGCCAACTGACTCTAGTTGAATATCTGAGTTCTAGGTTCAGAGAGAGACCCTGTCTCAACAAAGTGGAAGGTGCTGGAGTAGGAATTGACACTCGACCTTGTAACACTGGCCTCTATATGCACTTATACACATGGGCACAAGCAACTGCATACATGCACACAGACACACACACACATACACACAGACATATAGGCACACACACACATACACAAACACACAAGGTCATCAAATGCAATTTTATTGAGCACATGAGGATATTTAAAAAATTAAATGGATCAAAAACTGCCTTCTTACAAAAAAAGTAAGTAGGTCTGTGTCTTTACAGCTACAACTTTGAGTCCAATGGGGATAATGCTGTACACATTTTACATGACAGCAAAGGATGACAAACTAGAAAATATCATGTATTGAGATGTATGTCTTGCACATTCCATACCACAAAGTAGAAAAGAAATGGTCTACTTGTATACCAGTTATCTAATGGGCCCTTTCCTTTGGCTTGGCCCAAAATGTTTTCCTTCCTGAGACAAGAATCAGCTAATCTATTTAGCTCTCTCGAGTTCTTTCCTTGCATTCTATGTAGTATTGCATCTGCCTTGTATCTCAGCAGACTCACACACCTGGGAAGAGAATCTCAACTGAGGAATTGTGTAGATCAGGTTAGCCTGTGATCATGTCTGTGCAAGATTATATTGTTAATTGATATAGGAAGGACCAGCCCATTGTAGGTAGCAGTGTTCCCTAGGCAGGGATCTTGAAGTGTATGAGGGAGGAGAAAGCCAGGTGAGAGCAAGTGGGCAGCATGAGCGCCTTCATTCTCTCTGCTCTTGACTGTGGATACGATGTGACCAGCTGCCTGAGATCCTGCCTTGACTTCCCTTCAGTGTTGGACTATAACCTGGAATTGTAAGCTGATTAAACTGTTTCTCCCCCAAATCCCTTTTGGTAAGGATATTTTATCACAACCACAGAAATTAAACTAGAACAACACCACTTCTCAAAACTTCGCTGCTACCATCTTGTTTTGAGCTTTGCTATACTCTTTCATCATGAAAGCTGGTTTACCCACACTGTTATAGGTGTCATACATTGAAATTCCGAGTTCTCATGTCTCAGCAAAGAAGTCAACCAAGGATACATAGATAGTGAGAGAATTAGAGACTGTTGATTAAGAAAGAAAAAGGTGCTCCTGAGACCAGAAGTGGACCAGAGAGCTGAGAAAAGTTAAACTCTAATGGCCCCCAGCCACTAGCATGAGGAAACTTCCTGGGTCATTTACATAGCACCCAACTTCTATGGCTTTGGGAGATCTCCAGCTTTTCTCATGCGTGCTGTTTCGTGACCTATTACGTTTCCAGGCTTCCTCTGCTGTTTGCTTCATTCATACATTAGTTTTGATGCCTCTGGAATCTCCCTCTTTACCCTGTTTTCCCTTTAGCACAACTTCCCCTCTAAATTTACCTTGAACTTCCTTTGTAAACTTTACATATACAAATAAAAAACATTATCAACAAACATTATCAAGGGCATATTCTGACTGAATTAGTCTTGACCATTCTTTCTTTTCATCTTTACTCCAATTCTTTGTCAGTCACCTCTTTCTTCAATTACCTTCTTACCCAAAGGAGCCAGAAGGATTAATGAAATCCTTTCGAATTGAATTCTGAAATTTTGTTGCAAATAAAACTGAATCATCCATTATACAATCTTGCAGGCAAAAGAAACACAAACCAGCTTCCTATTAGAAAGATCGTTGAAAAATATTGCTTAGCCTAGTATGATGATACATACATTTAATCTCCGCAGAGGCAGAGGCAAGTGGATCTCTGTGAGTTCACAATTAGCCTGATCTCCACAGAGAGTTCCATACCAGCCAGTCTAATAGTGAGACCCTGTCTCAAAAACAGAAATTGTTTAAAAATATTTTAGGCTCAAAATGCAAGAAAGATTATTTTGCACATTGTCATGGTTTGATTCTTCATTGCTGTGACAAAACACTCTGACCAGTACCAACTTGGGGAGGAAAGGGTTTATTTGTCTACATCTCCCAGGTCACACGCAGTTCATCGGGGAGCCCAAGGTAGGAACTCAGGGCAGGAACCTGGAGGCAGGAGCTGGAGCACAGGCCATGGAGGAACGCTGCTTACAGGCTTGCTCCCTTGGCCCCTGCTCAGCCTGCTTTCTTATGCAACACAGACCCACCTGCCCAGGGGTGGCACCACCCACAGTGGGCTGGGCCCTCCCATATCACTCATCAAGAAGATGCCCCTCAGACATGGCCACAGGCCAGTCCAATAGAGGAAATTCCCCAATTGAGGCTCCCTCAACCCAGGTGTGTCAAGTTGACACTAAAGCTATCCATCACACACATAAACTACAATGATATCATCTTCAGTACTTACATGTAGACTTCATTTTAAACCCAGTAGTTTAAGAAGCATAAGTTAGAGTACAAAATTATACAGTCATTTTGAATTTCCCAAATCAGGCACTAAGATTTCTTGCCCAAGAGTACATAGAAAACATCATCCATTTCTCATTATGGCCTGCAATTAGACCCAGTAGCTAGGACAAATCCTAATTGTTTAAAAATAGTAACAGCAACAGCAACTTGGTACAGGTCTCAACTGAGCTAGTTTTAGAAAATGAAACTTCTTTATGGGCTTTCCATGCTGTGAAATTCTATTAAGTTTCAATCAAACTCAGCCTCTTTCAGGAAGTACAATAACATCTTATGAAATGCTTTTCATTGTTGTTGTTTCTCTCTGATTCCCATCTAAAATGATGTAACTTACTTAAGCCTAATACTCAAAGGTCGTGACCAGATCCCCAGTTATATAGGTGTGGCATCAGAATAACTGTCTCTCTTTTTGGCTCATAACACTTTTTGTTAGCAGGACTTCTGCCAAAGAATCAGAAGGAAAGTATCAGACAGGGATGATGCTACAAACTGCATACTGAGACTTAAACTTTGTGGAAGAATAGTCTTGCCCATACTGTCTTAGCTGCATTTATGGAACCCTTCTTTAGTAAGCAGGTAATGGCATTTAAGCCTGAAGTCTCAGATCTGCACGTCACATTTATAAACTTTCCTCCATACTTGTGAAGTACCTGATTACTCTCTTTTTAAAACAGATTTAGGGACAGGACTAAACAGGAAACAAATAAAGAAAAGCAGCTGTGCTGGACAGCTTTAGTGTCAACTTGGCACACCTGAGTTAAGGAGTCTCAGTTGGGGAATTGCCTTCATTGGACTGGCCTGTGGCCATGTCCATGGGGCATCTTCTTGATTGTTAAGTGTTGTGGGAGGGTCCAGCCCACTGTGGGTGGTGCCACCCCTGGGCAGGTGGGCCTGTGTTGCATAAGAAAGCAGACTGAGCAGGAGCTGGGGAGCAAGCCAGTAAGCAGCATTTCTCCATGGCCTGTGCTTCAGCTCCTGCCTCTGGGTTCCTACCTTGGGCTCCCTGATGAACTGTGACCTGGGAGATGTAAGATAAATAAACCCTTTCCTCCCCAAGTTGGTATTGGTCAGAGTGTTTTGTCACAACAATGGAGAAACAAACCAGGACAGTAGCTATATGGAATTCCAACCAAAAATGTCAGAAAACTTCCACAAACATAAATAAAAATTATAATCTGGTCAAGAAATTTTCCATTAACCTGAAAACAGTTTTAGGCCCAACTTTTAAAAAGGATAAGGAGGAAGAGGAAGGGGAAGAGGAGGAGGAGGGTGAGAAGGAAGAAAAGGTAGAAAGGGAGGAGGTTAATCAATGTATAGTTACTGTGTTTGAAAGATGGTTATAATTTTAAAGTGATATAAAGTAACCATCTATAAATGTATGTGATATCTATTTTTGATATTATATGATATCTATTTTTCTATCTACCCATGATATTTCCATATTAACTTCTCAGAAAGACATGTTTGATTAACTTTAAGAAGAATAAGCAATTACCTCCTATACTTCATTATGACTGTTATTGATTATACGACTGTTATTGCTAATATTGATTGTCACACTAACAAGATCTAGATTCACCTTGAAAGCTAACAGATGTTATGTTTCGATGTTTTTATGTTATGATGGCATGCCTATAAGGGGATTTCTGATCGGGTTAATTGGGGTGAGAAGACCCATCCTAAATGTAAGTGGCAGTATTTCATGTCTGTCTCTCTCTCTCTCTCTCTCTCTCTCTCTCTCTCTCTCTCTCTCTCTCTCTCCTTCCTGACTGGAGATGCAATATGACAAGTGGCCTCATACTCATGCACCATGCCTTCCCCACCATGATGGACCACAGCTTCACATTGTACTCAAAGAAGAAGAAAACCTTCCTTCCTTCATTTGATTTTGCCACAGATATTTGTCAGATATTTGCCACAGCAACTAGAAAAGTTACTAATACAGGTGATATCTCAGAAAATTAAAGAACTGGCCCAAATATTTTTTCTAATTCAAGTGAATTGGTTAATTTTTTATTAAGTAATGGTATTGGTTGTACTGAAGTGGGTATGGCTTCTGGGTTTGAGGTATCATAGCCCATACATGTGCACAATCTTTCTTGCCCAAATTTACTCATAAAATATGCTTATTTCATTTGTATATTATGTAAAGTTGGGACAGTTTCTTTAGATGATGTCTAGTTGTTAGAGTGGTGTTTTATAAGCAAGTCAGGTATGGAATGAATAACACAGAAGTAGAAAATGTTTCTGTACATAATACGACATTTCTATAGCAAAGGTTTAACATTTTGGACTTTGAAACCTTGTTTGGAGATTCTGGTTGGGAGAGCAGCTGCTCATCTCCCCTTGACCAAAGAATGATCCCCTTCCATGGGGGAAAGTTCATCCCTTTCAACCAAGCGCACAGAAATACTGCACACAAGGGAACAAAGAACTATGGCATCGGTAAGAAAAGGCTAAAGGTACAAGGATATTTGTTTTGTTCATGGGAAAAGGAGATAAGTATTTTGTTAAAGTGGAATGGCTTGAGTCTTCTAGAATAAAAGAATTATAATACAAAACTGAAAAATGTTTAGGAAGTTATAGAAAGTTGTGAAGGGTTTGTGGAAGGTGAAATGTTTAAAAGCAATTTCACATTTTATTGTTGATGGAGATAATAAGGGGGGTTTTAAGTGTTTTATGAGAAACTGGACATTAATATCAAAAGTACACTGATATAAAATGAGTATTAAGGCAACTGGAGAGATGGCTCAGAGTATAAAGGAGCTTACTTTACAAACCTGGCAACTAGAATTTGATCCCCAGAGCCCCAGAAAGCTGTCTTCTATGTAGCACCTGAATATGTGCGTGCGCGCTCACATACACACACACACACACACACACACACACACACACACACACACACACACACACACACACACACAAGTCGTCATCATCATCATCATCATCAAGTAATAAATTACTTTTAAGCTGAAAAATTTATATAATCTGAAGAGAAACTAGAATACGATTTCTAGAAAATATTAGAATTAGGCCCTCTGTTACAATAACAAGAATTTCTTGCAGTATTGCTATAATGTGTATTAGAAATTGGATTTGTATGTGTTGTATTGGGTATGTGTATGTTTTCTGCGTGTGTGTGTGTGTTCATGTATATGTGAGTGCAAGTACGTGACTGTCACAATATGCATGCGGAGGTCAGAATACAACCTCCAGTGTCAGTTCTAGCCTTTTACTTTGTTTGAAAGAGACTCTTGTTATTCACCTCTGCTTATGCCAGGTACCCGGGCATTCTCCTGTTCCTGTCTCCCATCATCCTGTAGAACACAAAATGCATGTGCTTTGCTCCTGGCTTTTAAGATGGATTCTAAGGATGCAGACTCTCTGTCAGGAATCTATGGCAAGCTTTTTAACCATTGAGCCACTCCCTAGTCCCAGAAATTGAATATTTTGACCTTCTGTATAAGTTAGCCAAGAAACAAAATTTGTGTGTGTTCTTAGAGCAATTTCTTGTGGTTCATATTATTTTATGAAATATTGAGAAAACTGAGACTTTTTCCTTACCAAAAGTAAAGTTTATTTTATAACTATACAGATGTCAGTGCTTTCCTCTGAAGTCTTCACAACATGATCACGCTGGTTAACTAAGTCAACCAGTATTGATATTACGAATACACAGAATCTGAATGAATTCCACAAGATTAGTCAGACCAAACTTTCCTGTGGTGAATCATTTAGCCAAGAATATAATCAGAAAAGTAGAACTGAAATCTGGAAGGAGGCATTTCAGTGTTCGGCCCAGACTTATTAGCACCCAGACAGCTGTATGATGTCTTTGAAGCTTTCACTATTTAAAGTTCACAGTCAAGGACTCATGATGAAACATGCACGATGACACAGATGTTACAAGACAGATTCACGGAGTTACTTTTAAAAGTTAAAAAAAAAAAAACAGATTCCATATTTTTCCCAAACACATAATCTTGAGAATAAAATAAAGACTTAGAAAATGTATTTTGCCATGTGGCAGATGATCCGTACATTCACAGATGGGCATCATTCAGTTGCCACCCTCGGAAGGGTATTAGTCTGAAAATATAACAGTTTGCATTTTCTCCAGGTGACTCCAAGATTTTCCCTGTGAAAAACTGATGAATATGTAGGTCATTAAGAAGTTGCTAAAAAATGCCTGGAGATGAGGCTTGGTTGATAGAGTGCTTGCCTAACATGCACTAAGCCCTGGGTTCCATCCCTAGGATTCCATAAGCTGAACTTGGTAGTACATGCCTGTAATCCCAGCACTTGGGAGGTGGAGGCAGGAGGATCAGAAGCTCAAGGTCATCCTTGACTTCATAATGTTCAAGGCCAGCCTGGGCTATATGAATTAGACCCTGTTGTCTCATAAACAAGAAGAAAGAAATAAACAAAGAAAAAGAGAGAGAGACAGGGAGACAGAGAGACAGAGACAGAGACAGAGAGACAGGAAGGGAGGAAGGAAAATACACCAAACCAGAAATTGGTAGAGAATATATTTCTTTTTTGGAATATTCCAGAAAGTCAGAACAGCTTTTACTGGACAATTACCAAGCAATTACATAAGATGGTATGGTCACAGTAATGTTGTCATGTGTCAATCACAGTCTTCTAGACAAGTAGAAATGTTATGTGCCATTAAAAATTTTTGGTTTATTTATTTTTATTTTATGCTTATGAGTGTTATGCCTGCATATATGTAAGTGCACCCATGTTGTGCAGTGCCTGCAGAGGACAAAAGAAGGCATTGGATCTCCTGGAACTGGAGTTACTGATGGCTACTAGCTGCCATGAGAGTGCTAAGATTCAAACCTAGGTCTTCTTCAAAAGAAACCAGTGCTCTTAACTGCTGAACCATTACTCCATCCCTCATGTGCCATTTTAAAACTGAGATTAACAAAATGAACCAAATCATTTGAATTGCCTTGGCCAAATACATTACCAGTTTCTTCAGTGACAGTAAGGTCCACTGACTAGGGATTAGCGCCTTATGCCATACTTATTGAAAGCCATGCCTGTAATAATACAGCCTCATGCATCTCTGAATTTCCTGAATCTGCATATGACTAAATACTGCCAGGCTATAACACATTCTGGCAGGGTGTACATTTGTCAATTTAAAAGCCTTCTGAGGACAATTAGATCTGCTGGAACTGTACACCAGTTCAAGGCATTAGCACATGGGTAACAACATGTTACCTCACAATGTTATCTGGCATTTTTCCAGAAGCATCAGTGCACTTTACATACATGCAGGCAAAATATTCATGTACATAAAATAAAAATAGAAATTAAAAAAACAAGATGGAGAGAAATTGAAGAAGATACCTGGTCTGCCTCTGGCCTCCACATGTGTGTACACACATGCACACACATTTGCACACACACATATGCACCTATATGCAAACATGTACACATACAAAAAAAATTTCACAAAATTTTTTATCTCCTTTTGGTCCAAGTTGGAGGTAGTATATAGAGCTGACAAAATTTAACTGCTCTGACTTTTTGTTGTAGTTATTTTTGAGACAAGGTCTCTCTGTATCCCCAGTGACCTGGGACTTGTTGTGTAGGCCAGGCTGGCCTTGGTCTCACAGAGATCTGCCTGCCTCTGCCTCCTGATGGCTGAGATTAAATGTGTGCACCACCATGCCTGGCTGCTCTGCTTTTATTACTCTTGATTCTAATACTACAAAGGGCTCAATAAAAAAGAAGTGGCTGTTCCTGCTAGCTCTGTCAACACTGTCATCAAATACATTAAGAAAATTTCTCAGGGGAAGGAGTGCATTACGTGTTTGTGGGAATTGCTAGCAGCTGTTTGTGTATATATTGAATTGTGTTGATGTCCAGGCTGGGTAGTCCAAGGTTTGCTCATTTTCACATTTCTCTAAATATACTCTAAGGATCACCATAGTTACCAACATTATCAGAATAACTCCAAAATTAGACTCTGCTTTAAATCAGGCAAGCTATGGCCTTCAGTTGCATCATACCTTGAACAATGGGAATTGAATACTCTTTCATTCTTTTTATTATTCCATTTCAGTTACTGGTTTTTATTAACACATCTTTGTCCCAAATAGCTTCCTTACCCAAATACCTGCTTTGCCATGAATTATTCACTTCAGCCTTTTAAAATTAGTGTCAGCATATTCCTCCTCTATTACTTTACTTTTAAATGTACAAGTGTATATTTTCTGTTTTATTTGAGGAAGGTTCTTGGCATTTAACCTGAAATTCTCCTACCTCAGCCTCCCAAATGTTTGGAATGAAGTTTCACTATATGGTACACAGGCTTCTGAGACTCTTAGATAGTCTTCTCTGGTGATTAGGTTTCCATTTTTTAAATGAACCTCTACCACTGTGCTATTGTGGTGATTATTACTGATTTTCAGCTTGATAGGATCTAGAACCACCTAGGACCTCTGGTCATGTCTGTGAGGGAGTTTCTAGTTTGAGTTAACTGAGATGGAGAGACCCACCCTAAATATGGATGCCATGGACTGGAATCCTGTAGTGAATAAGAAGAAGAAAACAGTAGATAAATCGCCATGGATTGAGAGTTTTAAAGTCTAGGTTACAAATATTTGTGTCATCTCTGCATCACTTTGTTTCAGTGAGGGTGGATACTTTTATACATTGGATTTCAAGTCTTGGTTAGTAAGAAAGTCATCACTTCCCCTAACCTGCTCATTCAGACTGGATCTCTATGACCTTGTTGCCTGGGAATCACCATAACTCCATGAGACTATTTAAGTGCACCTAAATACATATGCAAATGTGTAAGTATATATTCATGTGTTTGAATAATTTGGAATTATATTTACAAGTGTGATATCCACATTTAAATAAACAAGACCCACAAATAATAATAATAATAATAATAATAATAATAATAATGCTAAAAAAATAAAGTTCTTACATCATGCTATTTACTGTTAGCCATTAAAAGTAAAGATTTGACTATTTGTGAACTAATTATTTTGACTCATAACACATGTAGTACATGTCTTTATATATAATCAATTATAAGAGCTGTGAATAGCAATTCCTGGTAGAAGATGATTGATAACCTGAATTCATTTAGCACTGAAAAAATTATAAAACTATATGAAAGAGAATATAATTTTATCATTACTAAAATAGGAGCCAGAATAAAATAAAAATACTAAAAGAAAATAATTGCTTAGCTCATAAGCGATTTTGACTCAGTCACTTACAACAAATATTGTCTGTTCCATAACTGACAGTAATTAGTTTTCAGCTAAAATAAAATCTGATTTTTGTATGAGACTTGTGTGGAAGTTATAGTTCAATTTAACCCTTGATTTTGTTTTTTTTTATTTATCTTGAATACTGAAAAAAAATGATACTGTTTGTTTTGATTTATTTCTTCACATGCAAATGAGATCTGTGACATTTCCCATGATGCTAAACTCCTATGCTGCGGGCTCTCAGGTATATCACTGTTACAGTTATAAACAACACCATCTCCAGTCCAAACATACTATTCAGTTCTAATTTACATGCCTTATGTTGTGGTTTGGATGTAAAAATATCCCCCACAGACTTGTGTGTTTGATGGTGGTACTGTTCTAGAAGGTTGTAGAACATTTGGTATACAGAGTCTTGCTAGAGTGAGAGATTATTATGGTGGCTTGAGGCTTTGTATCCCCTCCCCACTTCCTGTCTGTTCTCTGCTTCCTGACTGTGGGTGCAACCTTTTGTTCATTCCACCGTGTCTTGCCTTCCATGATAGGCTGTATCCCTTCTTAAACTCCAAGCCAAAATAATAGCTTTCTTGCTTAAGTTGCTTTTGTCACATTTAAGAATCCTATCTATATATGGGGCTGGAAAGATGGATCAGTGGTTAAGAGCACTGACTGTTCTTGCAGAGCACCTGGGTTCAATTCCTAGTACCCACACATGGCGGCTAACAATTGTCTATAACTCCAGTTCCAGGGTATCCGATACACTCTTCTGACCTCCACGTGCATTGCATGATGCCGGTGCACTTACATATATGCAGGCAATACTCTCATACACATAAAATAAAAATCCTATATATTAGAACTTGGTGTGCCTACAATATTTCATTTTATAGAATCTAAAATTTTCCTGTATTTTCCTCTGAGGTCCAAAAGTTATTAGAGGAGCAATTTTTCTCCCAAAGCTATAATTTTTAAAAAATATTTTTGTTTATTATTTTTATTTTATGTGTATGCATGTATTGACTGCATATAGGTAAGTGCACCCATGTCATGCAATGCTCACAGAAGATAGAAGAGGCTGTTGGATACCCTGGAACTGGAGTTACCAGTTGTTGGCTGCCATGTGGGTGCTGGCATTTAAACCCAGGTCTTCTGCAAGAACAACCAGTGTTCTTAACTGGTAAGCCACCTCTCCAGCCCTACAATTTTATTTTTAAATAGTACTATTTAAATTTAAACAAAACATTGGGGGCTGGAGAGATGGCTCAGTGGTTAAGAATACTGCCTATTCTTGCAGAGGTCCTGGCTTACAACTTTCCATAACTCCATTCCCGGGGATGGGGCACCCTTTTCTGACTTTTTGGGGCATTGCATGACACGAGCACATTTACATACATGCAGGCAATACACTCATACACACACACACAAAATAATAATAAATAAAATATTTTTTAAAAAAACATTGAAGGGAACCCTGGTATATAACATAGGAAAACAAAATTAAGATCAAGTATGAGAACCTGAGGCTAACCTGCTGTGGCCCTTTTCAGCTTCGGGGTGGCACCCTTGCTCAAGCATGGGATCTGTAGGAAGAACCAACTGGGAGTCCTACCTTGGGTAAAAGAGAGTATGTTGGCCCCAAAGGAGGAAGAACAAGTGGGTAGAGACACCCTTAAATACACTTCTGCATAGGGAAAGGATGGGAAAGGGACCAAGCCAGGTATGGAGAAAAGAATGCAAGTGAAGACAACAGCAAGGGTTTACATGAGTGAGCCCCAGGAGAGCATGGAACTCTAGAGCAAGGGTCCCTGGGCCCATGGGTCCCTGCAGTGGTTCCAGAGAGATAAGACAGCACAGACCTGTGCATTGTTTCATACCTTCAAATCCCCAGGCTTCCAAAGCTCAAATGTGGCTCTGCTCCCTCGGCTGCCACATCCACACTGAGTACAGACCACTGCTTTAAGTCCTAGACTAGAAAAAAATAACTTTGTAGTAAAATTAAAAGTGAAAAAACATATGAACATGCCAGATACGAAACCAGCATATTTTCTTAGTAAAGTGAACCAGACAGATTTTATTCCCAGTGTTGGACGTAACTCTGTTTCTTCAATTAAACATCAGAAGAAATAGTTGGCTTGCTTCACGGTACTTGCTCACATTTTCCCCCCATTAAGTTGGTATTTTCACTTCTGATTTTTTTATTTGCATTAAGAAATCTTGAGTTCTTCTAAGCTATATATTAAAATATGTGAAATTTTACTCTCAAATTGTCAATATGTTAGTTTCTCCAAATGGAAAAATTAAACAACCACAAACCAAAACACAGTTCTACCAAATTTTACCCTGAGGATCCAATGAGTCTTTGGACTTACAGAACATGGGTGAGGGGTTACTTACAAGAGTGTGGATGACCCCAAAGCATCCTCACTGCAGTCTTCACCTTGCATGGATGATAGATGGAACCCCTTTCAGTTAATCTCCTGCCAATGTACCCTAGAGCCTCCCATGACCCCAAGGCCATGTGTAATTAGGACATAATTGTGTATAAATGGCTGGAAGGAGCAATTAGAATATCAAGCAAGGGTTCAGTAACCCTCCCCATGCCCTCCTTCTATGAGGGATGCCAGTAGTCAACAAGCCCTATCATGATGAACTCCATCAGGGAGGCACAGCTGATCTGATGAAGATGGCCACTGCTTTGACTGCAATCTACACCTTCTATTCTTCCACTTAAGAGGAGCCAGTTATTCCTCTGATCATAGGATTCTCCATCCGTGGAGTAATAGCATTTCCTCTGTCTGTATCCTCTCTAGGAAAGTACTTCTTAAAATCAAGGAATGCAATAGAAACTACTGGCTGAATTTATCCAGAGAATCTAGTTTCCAAAATTCTCCACAACACTGAAAATCATTGCAGATTTTCAGAGAAACAATCATAACTACAGTTCACTAGTTTGAAGTAAGTCAAGGTAGATAAGAGAGAGACTAGAGGGATCCAGAAGAGAATCCATGTATGTACCACCCATAATGGCTTCACTTCTAGTGCTAGGGACAAAAAGACAGAGGACCAAGAGTCACCAGGCCCCTATTTGATTCCAAGAAAAGAATGAGGCACTAGACTGAGCCTAGTTAAAAACTTTGGCAGCCAGAGAGTAGACTTTTTTTCATTTGAAATTATAGAAAAATGGAGACTACTGTAATTGCTTGGATCTTTATCCTGATCAGTAAAATTGCTAGAAATTCTGCTGGAGATTGCAACAATAGCCATGTTCAGAGAAGAGCATGGAATTGGTCTAACCACAAGAAGACCAACAGCAAATAAATAAAGAGATTCTACAGTGTTTGGGCTCCGTTCATTTGAAGATTGAAAGACAATATAAGTGGCTGGGAAGTTCCACAGCTAAATTCAGCAATATACTGTCTATAAAGTGTTTATCAATGATATGCAGGCCCTTTAGTTCTTCTTTTATTTTCAGCTTTGTAGACTGATAAATTCAGTTCTGTGTCACTGCTACGACAGTTTGTGAAATAAGTCACACAGGCTGATGAATTTGGACACTTGCTCCCAAGCTGATGGTTGTTTTTGGAGTTTGTGGGACCTTTAGAAAGTGGAGTCTTGCTGTAGGAAAAGAGTCACCTGGGGTGGGTTTTGAGGCTTTATAGACCCACCCCACTTTCTGCCATTTTCTGCTTCTAGTCTGTTGAGATACATGGAGTCTCAGCCTCGCGCTCGTGTCATGGAAATCTCAGCAGCTGTTACTGCCATGTCCTTGCTGCCTTGTTGAGCTGTACCCTCAAACTTGGAGACAGAAGGAAAACTCCACCCTTACGTTGCCTCTTCACAATAGAAAATTGGCACCAGAAGTCGGATCACTGTTGTGGTAAACCTGACCACAGGGTTTGTAGGCTTTCGGAAGTATTTGTAGGAAGACTACAGTAGAGTGGTAGAGTCTGGACCTTCAGGGTAGAGAAACCTCGGGATGGCATAAGCAGAGCTTAATGGATTGTTCTCATGGGAGTGAAGTTGACCAGAATTTCCATGGCAACATAGACAGTAAACGCTGTACTCATGAGGTTTCAGATGGCAATTAGGGTCTCTCAGGAATTCAGCTGGTTAATACACAGACTAAGCAAAGACAAGAGCTATGCTCTTGAACTGGTATGGGGTGAACAAGATTAGTCAGTTTTTAAAAAAAAAATGTCATAAAGGGGCTAGAGAAATGTCTCAGCAGTCAAGAATACTTGCTGTTCTTGCAGGAAATTGGGATTGGGTTCCAGCACCCACATAGGGTGGCAATCACCTGTAACTCTAGTTCCTAGAGATCTGATGTCCTCTTTTGGCCCCTGTGGGTACATGCCTGTGTGAGAAAAAGCACGTGTGCAATTAAAATAAAATAAATCTCTTTTAAAATGCCATGAAGGAAATAAATCACAGAGCTCCTGAAAGTGAATAGTTATGATTTCACTCATTCAAAACTTGTTCACATATTTATTACCAGATTTTGAACTTTTCTCAAAGGTACACTTATACAATAATCAAACATCTGAGTTTTTAAACCCTCATTGTATAGTAAGAATGACAAATTAATATGCGGTTGAGCCTCTGATACATTATTGCAGTATCTAAGTCCAAGCACCAGGGTGTCTCCCTCAGACAGTGGCAGATTTGAAAGAGCCTCATTCTCCAATATTCATTAATAACTCACTATAACTCCTCTATGAAATCAAACCATCATATAAAAACTCTGAAATTATTTTTAAATTCTGAACATTATTGAAATATTAATATTCTGCTTTTTCATACTGCTGGGCCAAATGGTAATGCTGGTTAATGAAAGTAAGAACCACTGATGTTGCCTAACTAGCAAGGGTTTCCCCACGTACTGGGTATTGAGCCTATATGCCACATCTACCTGCTTTTCTTATAACTATTAAGATTCTTTGCTTTTGTTAAGGAATAAAGAAGAGAACTATGAACAAATGCTTCTTTTTCTAAAATTGTATTTATTATTTCTATTTTATGTGTATGAGTGTATTACCTGCAAGTGTGTAATTGAACTTGTGTCTTACAATCCCACAGAAGTCAGAAGAGGGTGTCAGATCCCCAATAACTGGAGTTACAGATAGTTGTTAGCCACCATGTGGGTACTGGGATTTGAACCCTGGTCCTCTGCAAGAACACCCAGTGCTCTTAACTGCTGAGCCATCTCTCTAGCCCTGAACAAATGCTTCTTGAACCACAGCCATAAACTCAGAATCTGTGGGAATTCTGTGCCCATATTTACAGTGGATTTGGAAGCAGATGGCAGAAATGAGACACTTAGATACACAGTTTGCCATGAGCCAAGCCTACACATTTTTCCTATCAGGGGAAGGTGCTTCAGTGTGGGAACATGGGAGTATACTATGGGCATCTGTAATGAATCCTGATTTCCTGAGCAAATGCATTTGGCTTAAAATCCTGCGGTTGCCTCATGGTACACATGCAGTCATGCGCAGTGCATTGAACATGATTCAGTTACCCTACAGTAAATGATATGGCTATGTGGCAGAATGTATGCATGCATTTGTACAGGTAGGATCATTAGAAGTGACCTAAACACAGATATAAATACTTTATAAGAATGTTAAAGTTATTACTACCTACTATTGCTGTAATCGTAATAATCAACATTAATACAGAATGAAATCCATAAGGTAAATCTTATTTATTTTGTTATGGTCACTGTCTATATTTTCTAAATACAAAATATATACATTTTTTCCAATACACAAGAAATAGTGTGTGTGTGTGTGTGTGTGTGGTGTGTGTATGTGTGTTATGTGTTTAAAACAATTCCTTTTGTTTCTTCCTGAAACTACTTCTTTTCTATTCAAGTATATCCTTCATTTTAAACTACTGGGATATACCTCTTCCTTTTAAAATGGTAGCTATAGCCTGGGGAGACAGCTCTTGGTAAAGTAGTGACTGTGGAAATGCAAGGATCTGAGCTAGACCCCCAGCACTCATGTAAAAATTTGGTCATGGTAGTGTGCAGCTACCATCCCAGTGCTAGAGGAACAGACAGGGGGATCCCCCAGAGTTGGTTGGCCAACCAAGCAGTCTAGTTGAGTTGGTAAGCCCCAGGTTCAATGAGAGACCATATCTCAAAAATAAGGTAGAGGTCAAGAGAGGAAGACCTCCTGGTGTCTGACCTCTACATGCACATTCATTCATACACATGCACGCACATATGAGCACACATAATAGGCAAATAATTACCAGTAACAATGGTCAAAGGATAGAAAAAAGATAATATCCTTCCTGACAGGAGAGGAGATGTGGCCTTTCATGACAAGTCCTAGTAACCAGTGGATGAAGACTTGGCTTGAAAATGCTTAAAATGCAGATTCTTGCATAAGTCAGTCTTTCACCAATTATCCTTCTGGTGCCTTTGACCAAGATGGGAGAAAGAGCATCTACTGAGTATTTTCCCTGAGCAACTTGTATTCTTCAGTGTTTGACATGATGTCTGACATAGAGGAGGTGCTTAGACCTTTCTCATATTGCACTAAGAAACTAAGTTTCTTAATATCCAAAGTTCTCTTGATTCTTATAACTTTTTTAAGGAAGAGTCAGAAGAACCAACTGTGAGTGAGCATCACAGGACCCTCTTTTCAAGAGGGACTCATGTCTCAAGAACGTGACTTGAGGGTGCCATAAAGCAGGATAGAAGGCCTATGTTACAGTGGTTGCTACAGATTTAGCATTTGAGGTCATCAAATACTGCCATTATACAATCTCCCTGCCATACTCAATCTGACCACTCAAAGTAGCTTTTAGTAAACTAAGGAAATGGCTCAGTTAGTAAAGTGATTGCCTTGCAAAGATTAAGAGCTTATTTTGGATCTGAAGAACCCACATAAAAAGCAGGTGTAATCCCAGTGGTGACAGGATAAGAGCCAGACACAGGTGGATCCCTGGAGCTCACTGGCCAGCTAGTCTAGGCCACTTAGTAAAATTATAGGCCAAAAAGACAAACTTTTGTTTATTTCAAAAATAAAAGTTAGAAGGTACCTGAGGAACAACACCTGAGGTGGTCATCTGATCTCCACATGCATGCACACACAGAGGTACAGCCTAGCTTACTCAGCAAGCTGAAGGGCAATGAGAGACACTGTACCAAGAAAACAATGTAGATGATGTCTCAGTGACATCGCTCACAATTGTTATCTGGTCTCCACATGCATAACATGCATGTGTACATACATACAAATAAATGGAACGAAAATCATGAAGTTGACTGCAGGTCTTAATCTTCAGGGTCTGTGAGGTCTCAGGCATTGGATTTGCCTTCCCTCTGAGAGCACTTGAGTCCTTCACTGCCCTCAATTTCAACCACTGATCTGCATTGTTGCAACTGAAGCACGTAATGGAGGTCTGATTGAGTAAGGGTGTTACTTTTTCTCTCATTTCCTGTTCTCTCTTTACTGGTGGGAAATAGCTATTTTCATGACATCCTACTCAGAGCTGACATCTTCTCACTCTAGGCTCTTGGAAATTTTTGATATTTAGACTCATTCTGACTCTATTCAAAGTTTTACTATCACAGTTCAAATGACCTTATCTCTTGGTTTGCCCCACATAGCAGTCACAGCTAAGACTCGCTGTCTTTCAATGTTAGTCTCTTAGAGTATGAGGAACATGAGCTTCTTGCAGAGCTCTCCACTGTTCTCAATGCTCTTCCCCCTTACTCGGGTACAAGCTCCTCGGATAGAGAGAACTGGGCCAGGAATGGCAAAAGACTTTTCAGGAGTGAATAAAAATTCACCTTGTATTGACCATCTACTGGTTATACTTGATGGCAGTCTGGCCACTCAAGAGGTAGGTCAAAAGTTCTTTGGAGGGTCTTTCTGTGATGCATTCTTCTGTGCTGTAGCACAAGATCTAGTCCTAGTCCTGGACTTACCTCCTTCACCACCTCATAAGTTCTCTCTCCATGTTCCACCTTGGTCCCCTTCACCTGCATACTAATCTTCCAAAGGGTTGCATTTTCAAGTGTCCACTGTTAAACCACACCAAAGGCCAATGCTATGTTTCTTACCATAGCCAGTCTGTCTCTTAGACATGCTCTCTCTCAGCAACTCTTTAGCCATGCCTGCAGAACACAAATGAGCAGGGTCATGACCATAGAAGCATCTCTCTAAAAAGGGTCAGCCTCAGTGTAAAAGCACTGGCTGCTCTTGCAGAAGACCTGAGTTTGGTTCCATTCCAGCAGCCATGTCACACAGTTCACAACAGCCTGTACTTCCAGCTCTAGGGATCTGACACCCTCCTCTGGCCTCTACAGATACCCACACATACATACACATATACATAAATGGAAAATAATCTTTAAAATAAAAAGATAAGTAAATGAAAATGATCAGTCTTGACTAATTCCTTGAGTACTCTTGTTTCATTTCATTCCATAGTTTTGAGAAGATAAAGATGAAAGGTGTCTGTTTTATTCTGGTGTGTGTGCATGAGAGAGAGACGGGGGAAGAGAGAGAGAGAGAGAGAGAGAGAGAGAGAGAGAGAGAGAGAGGCATTCCTCTGTGTGCAGGTGTATATATGTGGGTGGGAAGCACACGCACCTGTGTGGCATATGCATATGGATGCCAGAGGTCAACCTTGGGTATCTGTACTTAGGAACACTGTCTACATTTTTTGAGAAACTATTTTTCATTGATTTGGAACTCTCAGAATAGGCTAAGCTGGGTAGACAGTGAGCCCCAAAGATTTTCCTGTCTCCATCTCCCTAACACTCAGATTATAAATCTGCACCACCATGTCTGGCTTTTTACTTGGGTCCTGGAGTTGAAACTCAGATCTTTATGCTTGCAAAGCAAGTGCTTATTTGCTTATTGACTGAGCCACCTCTCGATGGAAAGATGTCCTTTGTGAATCTGAAATGTGTTCGTGCTTTCTTTCTCCTGTTCCACAGGTCTAAAATGAACTGTGCTTTTATACACTAATGATGTAGAATACTTTATGCCTCTCAGCCTCACGTTTAATACTGTAGCTGTTTGAATGAGAATACACCCACCCAACCCCCAGGCTCATGTATTTGAACACTTGGTCTCCCTTTGTTGGCATGATTTGGGGAGATTATGAAACCTTTAGGAAGTGGAACTTTGATGGAGGAAGTATGTCATTGAAGACTGGTAGAACATAATGGTTTATATAACTTCACCTTACTTCCTGTTTCTCTCTCTCTCTCTCTCCCTCTGTCTCTCTCTCTCTGTCTCTCTCTCTCTCCTTCCTGAGTGTGAATGAAATGTTATCAGCCACTTTTCTTTCTTCTCCTTGTCTCCGTGCCAGATCTCCCCATGACAGACTCTTACCATCTGGAAACTTAATACAAAACAAATTGCTTCCTCCTTAAGTTGTTTATTTTAGTCATGGTATTTTGTCACAGCCACAGAAGAGTAACTAATACAAATTCTTAGTGCCTCTCATCTTTGTGTTCATGTCTTCAATATGTTCTGAGACACTCAGGAAAAGCAATTACTTTTGGAATCCCTCTGTATTTTCTTTGATGTACTTGCATATTCCTTGGAACCTGTGTCCCTTGCTATGTCTGACAGCTGAGTTTCAGGCAGCATGCCACCTTAGATGTGTTCTGGCCACATATAACACTCTCTTTATGAGGAAGCCATGAGCCATCTGGAAAATGTTTGTGCAATACTGTAATTCATTCATATTACTGTCAAATATAACTAAAAAACCCTTTCACCTCTTACACATGGGTGCATTTCATAGATATTTACTGAAAGTTGCCAAGTTCACACCAACACAGCTAAAAACATAAGGCAGACACTATCTAACTAGAGAGACTGGAAATTCTTGTGTCAGGGACCATAGGACAGAAGGATCCATTACCCCATAAGAAATAGTCAGAAATTCACTACCCAATAGAAGCAAAGGTCATGCCTAACCCTCAAAGAAAAAGAGGAGTTAAAAGACAAAACTGGGGTAGCACAGCCACCAGCCTCCTGGTGCCAGCATCTTTCCTGGGTAAGTCCTATGGAGTCCACAGCACCTTGACTCCCCCAGCTTCATTTACCCTCCCAGCTCCCCAACCCCATCTCTCCTCCTAGCCTGGGTACTGGCCCATTTCTTGTCTTGGCACCCCAGGCCCCTGGACCGGCCTCTTGGCCCAGAATCCCCACTGTTTCCTGATCCTTTGCAACCAGACCAACCCAATTCCTCCTTGTAGTCCCCAGGATCCCTTGGAGCCTCTTCCCATCCCCACCTCCCTTTGCATTCCTGAGAGGCACAGCCACCAGCTACCTGGTGCCAGCATCTTTCCTGGGTAAGTACCACAGCACCCACTGCACCTTGACTCCCCTAGCCTCATTCACCTTCCCCACTCCGCAACCCCATCTCTCCTCTTAGCCTTGGTACTTGCCCATTTCTTGTCTTGGCACAGCAACCCCCTGGACTGAACTCTTGGACCAGAATCCACACAACTTCCTGATCCTTTGCATTCAGACCAACCTAACTCCTCCCTGCAGTCCCCAGGAGCCCTCGAGGACTGGCCCTGCACCCACCACCCTTTGCATCCATGGGCGGCACAGTCACCAGCTTCCAGGTACGAGCATCTTTCCAGGGCAAGTCCCAATTCCTCCCTGTAGTTCCCAGGAGCCCTTGAGGCCTCTTTCTGCCCCCACTTCCCTTTGCATCCCTGGGTGACACAGCCACCAGCTTCCTGGAACCAGCATATTTCCTGGGACCTGCTCCCAAACCAGCACAGGCCCCAAATGCTTAAGGCCAGCATCTTTCCTGAAGAGGTCTAGACCTTAACAGAAAGCCTGAGAGCATCTGATCCTCATCTCACTTGGGCATCTGAGGGAATTCCTGAAAACGACAGCAATTAGGCCACTCCAATATAAAATCAAAAGAGAGAACCTGAAGCATAGACCAACCAGCTTTTCATACTCAACAAGTAAACCACAAAGGTACATAAAGTTTACAAAAAGAAGCAGACCTAAACTCAACAAAGAAGGCTTAAGTCTCACACAAGAATCAGAAACTACAAAAGAAATCCACATGTCAAAGTCACAGAGAAAAAATGATAACATGAAAAACCAAAATAACACATCCCCACCAAACACCAGTAGTCCTCTAGAGGAGTAAAATGAGAACAGCCTAGAGAAAACACAGGATATAGAATTCAAAAATAATTTATAAACATGATAAAAGAATTAGTAAATTTAAGGAACACATGAAAGAAATCAAAGAACTGAATAAAGATAGGGATAAACTTCTGAATGCATTTAGAATTAGAAATATTGAAGAATACTCAGACTGAAATGAGGAAGGAAGTGAAACAGTAAGTCAACTAGAAATGACAGGAGAAAGCCTCACCAATAGGATGAATGAAATGGAAAACAGAAAATCAAGTCTGGAAGATAAAATGGATGAATTAGACCACTCAAGCAAAGATTATGAAAAATTTAAGAAAACACAAGAATGTAATATGCAGGAATTGTGGGGCACCATAAAAAGACCAAACTTACAAATCATAGGCATACAGGAAGGACAAGAATCTCAAGATAATGGTATGGACCAGATCTTCAACAGGACTGTAGAAGAAAATTTCCCAAAATTAAAGAAAACATGCCCATACAAATACAAGAAGCATAAAGAACCTCAAATAGACAGGAGCAGAAAAGGAACTGTCCACAGCACATCATAATAAAAACACTAAACCTGCTCTGCTTCCCTGGACCTGCACAGCTTGCAGGCCTCTCTCTCTGGAGTAAGTCGATGGCACCCTCTGTGCCTTGACTCCCCCAGCCTCATTCACCCTCCCATCTCCCCCACCATCTCTCCTCCTAGCCTGGGTCCTGTCCCATTCTTTCTCTTGGTGTCCCAGACACCTGGGGAACCAATACTGCTTCCTGATCCTTTGCATCCAGACCAACTCAGTTCCTTCTCAGGTCCCCAGGAGCCTATGGACATGGTCCCACCCTCACCTCCCTTTACTTCCCTGGGCCTGCATGATCCTCCAGCCTCTTTCCTGGGTGCTGGGGCTGACCTTTCCTCTTCCTGATCCTTTACATCCAGACCAACCCAGCTCTTCAATGCAGTCCACAAAGCACTTGGGGCCACTTCCAACCCCCATCTTCCTTTGCATCTCTGGGTGGAATGGCCATGAGCTGCCCTAGACCAGCATCTTTCCTGGACCCAGCTCCCAGGCCAGTCCAACCCCCAAATTCCTGAGTCAAAAATCCTTCCTTGAGGGATCCAGACCTTAGGAGAAAGCCTGAGAGCATTTTATCCTCATCTGACTTGTGCCTCTGTGGGAAGTCCTGAAGACAAAAGCAATGTGGCCACTCCAATATAAAATCAAAAGAGAGGACTGGAAGCTTAGAGGAACCAGCTTTTCATGCACAAAAACTAAACCACAAAGACACATAAAGTTCACAAAAAGAAGTAGACCTAAACTTGATGGATTGAGTCCCACACAAGAATCAGAAACTACAAAAGAAATTCACATGTTAAAATCCCAGAGAAGCTCTCTCCTACCAGCAGGCCTTTCTCTGGGGTAAGTCCATCGTGCCCCCGTGCCTTGACTCCCTCAGCCTCATTCACCCTCCCATCCCACCAGCCGGTCTCTCCCAGTTTGGGTCCTGCCCCATTCCTTGTCTTGTGGCCCCAGACACCTGGGGAACCAATACTGCTTCCTGATCCTTTTCATCGAGACCAACATAGTGCCTTCTCTGGGCCCCAGGAGCACTGCTTCTGAGCCTGGACCAGCCCTCACCTCCCTCTGCTTCCCTGGGCCTGCAACACCTGCCCCCACAGGCCTCTCTCTTCCCACAGGCCTCTTTAAGGGATAAGTCCATCACGCCCTCTGAGCCTTGACTCCCCCAGGCTCATTCACCCTCCCATCTCCCCAGCTGGTCCCTCCTAGTTTGGGTCCTGTCCCATTCCTTGTCTTGTGGCTCCAGACACTTGGGGAATCAATATTGCTTCTTGATCCATTTCATCCAGATCAACTTAGTGCCTTCTCTGGGTCCCAGGAGCACTGCTTCTGGGCCTGGCCAAGTCCTCACCTACCTCTGCTTCCCTGGGCCTACACCACCCACCAGCCTCTTTCTGGGATGCAGAGGCTGACCTTTCCTCTTCCTGATCCCTTGCATTCAATAACACAGCTCCTCAGTGCAGTTCCCAGGAGTCCTTGGGGCCTCTTCCCGTCCCAACTGCCTTTGCATCTCTGGGTGGCATGGCCACCAGCTGCAGTAGACCAGTATCATTCCTGGGCCAGGCTCCAAAGCCAGTAGAAGCCCCAAATTCCCGAGGCCCAAATCATTCCTGGAGGGATTCAGACCTTAGGAAAATCCTGAAAACATCTGACCCTCATCTGAATTGGGCCTCTATGGGAACTCCTGAAGACAAAAGCAATCTGGCCACTCCAATATAAAATCAAAAGAGAGAACTGGAAGCTTAGGTGAACCAGCCTTCATGCCCCAAAAGTAAGCCAAG
>NW_008348999.1:982703-983578 GCF_000622305.1 Nannospalax galili | reverse complement strand
ACAGTCCTCTAGAGGAGTACAATGAGAACCCCCTAGAGATAATGCAGGACATGGAACTCAAAAGAACAATTAAAAACATGATAAAAGAATTCAGTGAATTTAAAGAACACACACACACAAAGAAATCAAAGAACTGAAGGAAGACAGGGATAAACTTCTGAAGGAATTCAGAAAAGAGTTACAAATATTGAAGAATACTTGGGCTGAAATGAAGAAGGAAGTGAAACACTCAGTAAGCCAATTAGAAATGACATGAGAAAGCCTCACTAATAGGATGAACAAAATGTAAAATAGTATCAAGGCTGGAAGATAAAGTGGACGAGCTAGACCACTCAAGCAAAGATTATGAAAATTTTAAGAAATCAGAAGAATGGAATATGCAGGAATTGAGTCACACCATAAAAAGACCAAACTTGTGAATCATAGGCATACAGGAAGGAGAAGAATCCCAAGATAATGGCATGTACCAGATCTTCAACAGAATCGTGGAACAAAATTTCCCAAAATTAAAAAAAAGGCGTACCCATACAAATAAAAGAAGCATATAGAACACCAAACAGACAGGAAAAGAAACTCCCCACAGCACATCATAGTAAAAACACTACATGAACAAAACAAAGAGACAGTTCTTAAAGCTGCAAAAGAGAAACAACAAGTCACATATAAAGGAAAACCCATTAAGATTACAGCTGACTTTTCAGTGCAAACTATGAAAGCCAAAAGAGCCTGGAACAAAGTATTCCCAGTTTTAAATGACCACAGATGCCAACACAAATTACTATACCCAGCCAAAATATCTATTTTAGTCAAAGGGGAAAGAAAAATCTTCCATGACATAAATAGGCTGAAGGAATTCATGTCCACAAAACCAGCCC
>NW_008348999.1:980837-982677 GCF_000622305.1 Nannospalax galili | reverse complement strand
AAAGTAATGATTATACCCAAGGGATTGCAGAAAGAAATCCAATGAAAGTAGAACTGTGGAAAAGCACAGCTATATTAAGAATGTAAACACAAATAAAAATGACAAGATTCAATAATCATATTTCATTAATAACTTTAAATATTAACAGACTGAATTCCCTACTCAAAAGATACAGGCTATGTGAATGGATTAAGAAACAAAACCTGTCTTTTTGTTGTCTGCAAGAAACTCATCTCACTTTGAAGGACAGACACTATCTCAAAGTGAAAGGATGGAAAAAAATGTGTAAGAAAACGGCAGGCATAGCAATTCAAATATCTGAAAAAATAGACTTTAAACTAAAACTAATCAGAAGAGACAAAGGGGGCCACTTCATTTTGATCAAAGGAACAATCAATCAAGAAGATATTACAATCATGAACATATATTCACCAAACTCTGGTGCACCCAACTTCATAAAAACAATACTACAGGACTTTAAGACCCAGATTAACCCCAACTCATTAATAGTAGGAGACTTCAATACCCCACTGTCTCCATTAGATAGGTCAACAAGGCAGAGAGTTAACAGAGAGACATCTGAATTAAACAATACCATATATCAAATGGACTGAACAGACATCTACCAAGTATTCTACCCAAGAACCAAAGGACATACTTTCTACTCACTACCACATGGAACGTTCTCCAAGATCGACCATATACTGGGGCACAAAACAAGCCTCAACAAATACAAAAAGAATGAAATAATCCCATGTATTCTATCAGACCCCAATGCAACAAAGCTTACAATCAACACCTGTAGAAGCCCTAATCACCACAGGAACACATGGAGATTAAACAACACACTCCAGAAAGATAAATGGGTCAAAAGAGAAATTAAGAAAGAAATGAAAGTATTCCTGCAATTAAGTGAAAAGGACAATACAAGACGACAAAACCTCTGGGACAAGCTGAAAGTGGTCCTTAGAGGGAAGTTTATAGCTCTAAGTGCCTATATCAAAAAATCGGGAAGAACACAAATAAATGACTTAACGTTGGAACTCAACACACTTGAAAAGCAACAGCAAATGAAACCCAAGCCAAGTAGACAAGAAGAAATAACAAAAATCAAGGCAGAAATTAATTAAATTGAAAAAAAGAAAACAATACAAAGAATCAACAATTCCAAGAGCTGGTTCTTTGAAAAGATAAACAATGTTGATGGACCACTAGCCCAGTTAACCAAAAGAAAGGAAGAGCACCTCCAAAACAACAAAATCAGAGATGAAAGGGGAAATATCATAACAGACACCAGAAAGACACAGAACATTATAAGGAAATACTTTAAAAACCTTTATGCTATTAAATTGGAAACCTAATAGAAATGGATGGATATCTAAAGGCATGGGAACCACCAAAACTAAACCAAGAAGAGATTAACAGCTTAAACTGACCCATAACACAAAAAGAAATTGAAATGGTAAAACAAAACCTCCCAACTAAAGAAAGCCCAGGAACAAATGGATTTGCAGCAGAATTCTGTTAGACATATAAAGATGATTTGCATCCAATTCTACTTAATTTATTCAAAAAAATAGAAATGAAGGGATATCTTCCAAATTCCTTCTATGAAACCAGCATCACTCTAATACCAAAGCCTGGTAAGGATACAACCAAAAAAGAAAACTATACACCCATATCCTTAATGAACATGGATGCAAAAATTCTCAACAATATACATGCAAACCACATACAGACACACATCAAAAAGATCATCCACCATGATCAAGTCGTCTTTATCCCAGAGATGCAGGGATGGTTCAATATACATGAGTCAATAAATGTAATAAATTGTATT
>NW_008348999.1:953917-980574 GCF_000622305.1 Nannospalax galili | reverse complement strand
GAAACTCTTGAAAGAGCAATAAGAAGATCAGAATTATAGGGATAATAATTGGAAAAGAGAGATCAAATTATCCCTTTTTGCAAATGATATGATATTATATCTAAGGGATGCAAAAAATTCCACCCACAAACTCCCAGAAATTGTTAACACGTTCAGTAAAGTGGCAGGTTACAAAATTAACCTACAAAAGTCTGTAGCCTTTCTATATACAAATAATAAACAGTCAGAGAAAGAGTGCATGGAAACATTCCCTTTTACAATAGCCTCAAAAAAATTAAAATATTTCAGAATAAACCTGACCAAATACAGTAAAGTCCTCTACAATGAAAATTTTAAATCTTTAAAGAAAGAGATTGAGGAAGACATCAGAAGATGAAGGACCTCCCATGCTCATGGATTGGAAAATTAATATTGTAAAAATGACCCTCCTACTGACCATCCTTCCAAGAGTTGTATATAGATTCAATGCAATGCCAATCAAAATCCCCATGAAATTTTTCACAGAATTGGAAAAAAACTATCCTAAGATTCATATGGAAGTACGAAAGACCTGGGACAGCCAAAACAACCCTGAGCAATAAAAATAAAGCCGAGGGAATTACTACACCTGATTTCAAGCTGTATTACAGAGCTATAGTCATAAAAACAACATGGTACTAGCACAAAAATAGACCCATAGACCAATGAAACAAAATTGAAGATCCAAATATGAGTAAATGCAATTTCAGCCACCTGATATTTGACAAAAGGGCCAGGAATATTAACTGGAGGAAAGACAGTATGTTCAGCAAATGGTGATGGTAAAAATGGATCTCCACTTCTAGAAGAATGAAACTAAACCCCTGTCTTTCACCCTGCACAAAAGTCAATTCCAAATAGCTCAAATACCTCAATGTAAAGCCAGAAACTATGAAACTATTAGAAGAAAACATTGGGAAAAACCTACAAGACATAGGCATAAGAAAAAAATTTCTAAACCAGACATCAATTGCTCAGGAAATAAGGGCAAGAATTAACAAATGGGACCTCATTAAACTAAAAAGCTTCTGTACACCAAAGGAGACAACCAAGGAAGCAAACAGAAAACCCACAGAATGGGAGAAAATCTTCATCAGCGACACATCCGATAGAGGTTTAATAACCAGAATATATAATGAACTGAAAAAAACAAAGAACCAAGACAAGTAACAACCCATTTAAAAGATAGGCTAAGGAGCTGAACAGAGAGTTCTCAAAAGATGAAGTAAAGATGGCTATGAAATATCTGAAAAGATGTTCAACATCACTAATAAGTAGGGAAATGCAAATTAAAACCATTTTAGGATTTCACCTTACCCCAGTCAGACTGGCTAAGATCAAGAAAACAAATGATACCAAAAGTAGGAGAGGATGTGGGGAAAGGGGAACACTCATCCACTGCTAGTGGAGCTGGAAAATGTTTCAACCCCTATGGAAAGCTGTGGAGAACTCTTAAAAAACTACGAATGAACCTACATTTGGACCCAGTTATACCAGTCCTTGGCATATACCCAAAGAACTCATCCTATTGCAGAGACATTTGTACATCCATGTTGGTTGCTGCTCTTTTCACAATAGCTAAGAGATGGAAGCAACCAAAGTGTCCCTCAATTGATGAGTGAATAATGAAAATGTGGTTCATTTATATGATGGAGTTTTACTAAGCAGTAAAGAAAGATGAAACAATGAAACTTTCAGGTAAATGGATGGAACTAGAAACTGTTATACTAAGTGAAGTAACACAGACTCAGAAAAACAATCGACATATGTTCCCCCTCATATGTGGATCCTAGAACCAGACTATGATAAATAAGTATGCAACCAGGCATAATTATAGGATGCAGAATAATGGAAATGAAACAGGGAGGTAAAGGAAAAGAAATAACCTGAAAGAGAAGAACAGTAGGAAACAGGCCTTAATAAGAGAGATATGGATAAAAATTGGGTTAGTTTAAGGGAGCGGGGAGGGAAGGGTATACAAGGAACCTAGGGGATAAAGGGAAAGAAGGAGCTCAAGAGAGGTAGGACCATAGGAGAAAGGTATTAGTAAGGGAGAAAGGGGGGAAATTGGGGCACCTTAACTGGGAAAACCATGATGTAGGGGTGAGACAATGCAAGAGATAAACAACACCCAGCTAGTTTTGAAAACCAGAGGAATCCATATTACTCCTACACTCTACTGACAAATTATACATAGCAGATCAAGAAATATATGCCTAGGTAAGGTTTATCTGAGAACAACTGGTCTTTGCCTAAGATTTAGCTACATGACACACAGTAATTAAAAATATCAGACTTGTGGAACTAACTTTCTTGGTGTTTAACAGACATACTGTGAGGCCTATAATAATTTGATCAAAGGGACATAAAGGACACATTTTGCTCCTAGCCCTCCTAGGTCGACTAGTTCCAGGGGACTATGAGCATCTCTCAATATGTCCTATAATGGTAGTGGGTCACCTGTCCTCTTAATCAAGGAGGCTGAGGAGACCTGACGAGATGGACATGAACCAGTGTCCACTCTACAAAGAGGAGGGTCAACACAGAGGAATCATTTCCTCCATGCTTCCAAGTGAAGCCAACCATGGTTGAGCAGTACCTTTGAGTTAACTTCACATAAGTGTAACTGGTAAAAGAAAGGAGCTAGGGGCTCCTCCCAAGCCCATGCGACCTCTGAGGAACAGATCCTCAAATGACCTTAAGAGTAAAAATTAATTGGTTTATCTGGAACAACTGTGTGACCTTAAACTCCCAAAAGGAAAGTATAACCAAAGATAAAAGGGGCCAATATAATTTCATAAGAGACCATATGTATAGCTAAAGGCTACATAGCAAGCAACAATTCCAGACAGGCGATACCTGCTACTGAGTTCTTGGACAGGGTGGCCAAAGGATTTCCAGATAGTAACCCAGCATAGAACTGGGAAATTGAACAGCAGACCCCAATTTTATCCAAAGGAATATTGACAACTGAATACCACTAGTTGAGGAACAGCTGACCCTCCTAAAACAAAGACCTCTAGACAGGCTGATTAGATTCACCAGAAGGGCAAGTAGTGGGGAATGGCTGGGGGTGCTGACAACACAGCAGAAAGTAGTAGGGATACCAGAGTATAAGGGCTCTAGAGGGGGAGGGAGGCTATGGGAGGGTGCTATCTGGGAAGATGAAAAACACAAAAAATCAACAAATAAAAAATTTGTTATATTTGAGGAAGAAGCATAAAAATTTGCTTCATGTTAATTAGTAGAGGTGAAAAATACTACCATTAAAATCTACCTGATGACCTTATATCCATGCTCAGGTGCCAAGGATCTCAGAAAGTAACCGACTCTGACTAGTAATACTCAGGTACATAGAGATTAGAGATGCATATGCAAACATCTAAGTGTTGGTAGCATTAAAAATGATATTGTTTTCTGTATGAAACAATATATTTTAAAATGAAATGCAGATGTTTCTTAAAGGTTAAAACCTCATTCAATTTTATGTCTTATGGGCTTTATACAGAGTTCAATATTGTATAACTGTATTAATTCAACTGTGAACCTAAAAATTTACAGTCAATTTTGAAAGAGATATATCTTAGCTCTGGAAATTGTTATTGAATATGTCAATGCTGTTGTAATGAAATGCTTCATCTGATTGTGTGGTTATTAAGTAAATAATTTTTAAAAATCACAGAGAAAAAAAAGAAAACATGAAAAACCAAAATAACATATCCCCACCAAACACCAGTAATCCTCTAGAGAAGTACAATGAGAACCCTCTAGAGATAATACAGGACATGGAACTCAAAAGAGCAATTATAAACATGATAAAAGAATTCAGTGAATTCAAAGAACACACAAAGAAATCAAAGAACTGAGGAAGACAGGGATAATCTTCTGAAGGAATTCAGAAAAGAGTTAGAAATATTGAAAAATGCTCAGGCTGAAATGAAGAAGGAAGTGAAACACTCAGTAAGCCAATTAGAAACGACAGGAGAAAGCATCACAAATACGATGAATGAAATGGAAAACAGAGTATCAAGACTGGAAGATAAAGTGGACGCACTAGACCACTCAAGCGAAGATTACGAAAAATTTAAGAAATCACAAGAATGGAGTATGCAGGAAATGTGTGAAACCAGAAAAATACCAAAATTACATATCATAGGCACACAGGAAGAAGAATCACAAGATAATGGCATGGACCAGATCTTCAATAGAATCGTGGAAGGAAATTTCCCAAAATTAAAGAAAGGCAAGCCCATACAAATACAAGAAGCATATAGAACACCAAACAGACAGGACCAGAGAAGAAACTCTCCGTGGCATATCATAGTAAAAACACTGAACGTACAAAATGAAGAAACAATACTGAAAGCTGCAAAAGATAAACAACAAGTCATATGTAAAGGAAAACCCATTAGGATTACAGCTGACTTTTCAGTGCAAACTATGAAAGCCAGAAGAACCTGGTCCAAAGCATTCCCAGTTTTAAATGACCACAGATGCCAACACAGATTACTATACCCAGCCAAAATGTCTATCATTGTCAAAGGGGAAAGAAAAATCTTCCATGAAATAAATGGGCTGAAGGAATTCATGTCCACAAAACCAGCCCTTCAGAGAGTTCTGGAAGCAATACAAAGAGCTGAAGAAAGGAATGACTGTACCCAAGGGGTTGTGGAAAGAAATTCAATAAAGGTATATCTGTGGAAAAGTACAGCTATATCAAGAATGTAAACACAAATAAAAGTGACAGGATTCAATACTCATCTTTCATTAATAACTTTAAATATTGTACTCCCTGGTCAAAAGACACAGACTTTGTGAATGGATTAAGGAAAAAAACCCATCTTTTTGTTGTCTGCAAGAAACTCATCTCATTTTCAAGGACAGACACTATCTTAAAGTGAAAGGACGGAAAAAATATACCAAGCAAATGGTACTAAGAAAAAAGCAGATGCACCAATTCTAATATCTGAGAAAATAGACTATAAACTAAAACTAATCAGAAGAGAAAAAGAAGGCCACATCATTCTGATCAAAGGAACAGTAAGTCAAGAAGATATTACAAAAATGAACATATATTTACTGAGCTCTGTTGCATCCAACTTCATAAAAACAATACTACAGGACTTTAAGATGCAGATTAATTCCCACTCTTAATAGTAGGGGACTTGAACACCCCACTGTCTCCATTAGATAGTTCAGCAGGGCAGAGGGTTAACAGAGAGACATGTGAATTAAACAATACCATACATCAAATGGACTTAACAGACATCTACCAAATATTCCACCCAAGCACCAAAGGACATACTTTCTACTCAGAACCCCGTGGAATCTTCTCCAAAATTGACCATATAATGGTGCACAAAACAAACCTCAACAAATAAAAAAAGGTTGAAATGATTCCCTGTGTTCTATCAGACCCCCAAGCAATAAAGCTTACAATAAACACCAAAAGTAGCACTAATCATCACATGAACACATGGAGATTAAACAACACCCTCCTGAACAATGAATGGGCCAAAACAGAAATGAATACAGAAATAAAAGTATTCCTGGAAGTAAATGAAAAGGACAATACAGCACAACAAAACCTCTGGAACATGCAGAAAGCAGTCCTAAGAGGGACATTTATAGCTCTAAGTGCACATCAAAAAATCGGAAAGAACACAAATAATTGACTTAACATTGCAACTGAAAACACTTGAAAAACAAAAGCAAATGAAACCCAAACCCCGCAGACAAGAAAAAATAACAAAAATCAGGGTAGAAATTAATGAAATTGAAACAAAGAAAACAATGCAAAGAACCAATGAATCCAAGAGCTAGTTCTTTGAAAAGATAAAAAAGATTGACAGACCACTAGCCCAGTTAACCAAAAGAAAGAAAGAGCACCTCCAAAACAATGAAATCAGAGAAGAAATGGGAAACATCACAACAGATGTGAAAAAGATACAGAACATTATAATGGAATGCTTTAAAAACCTATATGCTACTAAATATGAAAACCTACAAGAAATGGACGGATATTTAAAGGCACAGGAACTACCAAATCTAAATCAAGAAGAGATTAAAAGGTTAAACAGACCCATAACACATAAAAAAATTGAAACAGTAATACAAAATCTCCTGACTAAAAAAAACCCAGGACCAGATGGATATACAGCAGAATTCTATCAGACATTTAAAGAACATATACATCCAATAATACTTAGTTTATTCAAAAAGAAAGAAATGGAGGGAGAACTTCCAAATTCCTTCTATGAAGCCAGCATCACTCTAATACCATGCCAGGTAAAGATACAACTAGAAAAGAAAACTATACACCCATATCCTTAATGAAAATAGATGCAAAAATTCTCAACAAGAAACTAGCAAACTGCATACAGAAACACATCAAAAAAATCATCCACCATGATCAAGTTGGCTTTATCACAGAGACGCAGGGATGGTTCAATATACATAGTCGATGAATGTCATAAATCATATAAATGAGCTCAAAGACAAGAACCACATGGTCATCTCAATAGACGCAGAGAAGTCATGTGACAAAATTCAACATGCCTTTATGTTCAAAGTCCTAGAGGGAATCGGACTGGAGGGAACATACCTCAACATAATTAAAGAAAGCCATATACAACAAACCCACAGCCAACATCATTCTAAATGGAGAAAAGCTGGATGCATTTCCATTAAAATCAGGAACGAGGCAAGGCTGTCCACTAACTCCACTTCTTTTTAACATAGTGATTGAAACTCTTGCAAGAGCTATAAGACAAGAGCAGGAAATTAAAGGAGTAATAATTGGAAAAGAAGAGATCAAATTAACCCTTTTTGCAGATGATATGATATTATATGTAAGAGACGCGAAAAAATTCCACCAGAAAACTCCTATAAATTATTAACAAGTTCAGAAAAGTGGAAGGTTACAAAATTAACCTACAAAAGTCTGTAGCCTTTCTATATACCGATAACAAGCAATCAGCGAAAGAGAACATGGAAACACTCCACAATAGCTGCAAAAAAAAATCTCGGAATGAACCTGACCAAAGACATTAAAGATCTCTAAAATAAAAATTTGAAATCTTTAAAGAAAGAGATTGAAGAAGGCATCAGAAGAGGGAAGGACCTCCCATGCTCATGGATTGGAAGAATTAATATTGTGAAAATGACCATCCTACCAAAAGCCATTTATAGAGATTCAATGCAATGCCAATCAAAATCCCCATGACATTTTTCACAGAATTGGAAAAAATCATCCTAAGATTCATATGGAAGCACAAAAGACCTCAGGATAGCCAAAGCAACACTGAGCACTAAGAGCAATACCAGGGGCATTACTATATCAGATTTTAAGCTGTATTACAGAGCTATAGTCATAAAAACAACATGGTACTGGCACAAAAATAGACCCATAGATTAATGGAACAAAATTGAAGACCCAAATATGAGTACATGCAATTTCAGCCACCTTATATTTGACAAAGAGGCCAAGAACATTCCCTGGAGGGAAGACATTGCATGTTCAGCAAATGGTGCTCACAAAAATGGATCTCCACCTGTAGAAGAATGAAACTAAACCCGTATCTTTCACCTTGCACAAAAGTCAATTCCAAATGGATCAAAGACTCAATGTAAAGCTTGGAACTCTGAAACTGTTAAAAGAAAATATTGGGAAAAACCTAAAAGATATAGGTGAAGGAAAGGATTTTCTAAACCAAACATCAATTGCTCAGGAAACAAGTTCAAGAATTAACAAATGGGACCTCGTTAAACTAAAAAGCTTCTATACATCAAAGTAGTCAACCAGGGAAGTGAAGAGAAAAGCCACGGAATGGGAGATAATCTTCACCAGTGACACATCTGACAAAGGTTTAATATCCAGAATACATAGCGAACTCAAAAAACAGAGAATTAAGACAAGAAGTAACCCAATTAAAAGATGGGCTAAGGAGCTGAACAGAGAGCTCTCAATAGAAGAAGTAAAGACAGCTATGAAACATCATAAAAGATCTTTAACATCACTAGTAATTAGGGAAATGCAAATTAAAACCACTTTACCCAGTCAGGCTGTCTAAGATCAAGAGAACAAATGATACCAAAACTTGGAGAGGATGTGGGGAAAGGGGAACACTCATCCACTGCTGGTGGGGCTGCAAACTTGTTCAAACCCTATGGAAAGCCATGTGGAGAATGCTTAATAAACTACAAATGAACCTACCATTTGACCCAGTTATACCACTCCTTGGCATATACCCAAAGAACTCATCCTATTGCAGAGACACGTCTACATCCATGTTTGTTGCTGCTCTTTTCACAATAGCTAAGAGATGGAAGCAACCTAAGTGTCCCTCAATTGATGAGTGGATAATGAAAATGTGGTTCATATATACGATGGAGTTTTACTCAGCAGTAAAGAAAGATGAAATCATAAAATTTGCAAGTAAATGGATAGAACTAGAAACTGTTATACTAAGTGAAGTAACACAGACTCAGAAAAAAAAATTGACATATGTTCTCCCTCAAATGTGGATCCTAGAACCAAATCGTGTAGTATGTATTCCAGACATAACTACAGGAACCAGGATAATGGAAAGAACCTGGGAGGTAAAAGAAAAGAAAGAACCTGAACGAGAAGAACAGTAGGAAATAGGCGTTAATAAGAGAAATATGGTAAAAATTGGGTTCATTTAAGGGTGGGGGGAGGAAAGGGGTCACAAGGAACCTAGGGGATAAAGAAAAAGAAGGAGGTCAAGAGAGGTAGGACCATAAGAGAAGGGTATTATTATGCAAGAAAGGGGGGAAATGGGGGCGCCTTAAGTGGGGAATCCATGATGGGGGGGTTAGACAATGAGAGAGACAAATAATGCATAGCTAGTTTTAAAAACCAGAGGGAAGTATATTAGTCCAACCACCTACTGACAAATTATACATACCAGATCAAGATATATATGTATAGGTCAGGTTTATCTGAGAACAATTGATCTTTGTCCAAGATTTATCTACATGGCACACAGTAAGTAAAAGTACCAGACTGGTGGCACTAACCTTCTTGGATGTTTAACAGACATACTTTGATGCCTATAATATTTGGTCAGAGGGACATAAAGGACAGTTTTTGCTCCTTGTCCTCCTAGGTCGACTAGTTCCAGGGGACTATGAGCATCTCCTCAAACGTCCTGTAATTGTGGTGGGTCACCTGTCCTCTTGCATGGAGGCCAAGTAGCCACCACGAGATGGACTTGAACCAGTGTCCAGTCTACAAAGAGGTGGGTCAACACAGAGGAATCATTTCCTCCATGCTTCCAAGCAAAGACAGCCATGGTCAAGCAGGACGTTTGACTTATCTTCACATAGGCAGAACTGGTAAAAGAAAGAAGCCAGGGGCTCCTCCCAAGCCCATGTAACCCCTGAGGAACAGATCCTCAAATGACCTTAAGAGTAAAAACATTGGTTTATCTGGGCCAAGTGTATGGCCTTAAACACCCAAAAGAAAAATATAATCAAAGATTAAAGGGGCCAATATAATTTTTAAGAGTCCATATGTATAGCTAAAGGCTACCTAACAAGCAACATTGTACAGCCTTGATAACATGCAAGAGTATCACATTAAAAATGAATATCAATTATTTCTATAATTCCATGTAATTGCATATGATATTTTAATAGACATGACTTTTGTTCAGAAACATTTGTAGCCCCCAAATTGGAGCTTTTTCAGGGACTGACTCTGTAGGTTAGTTTGACCCTGAGCTAAATTCAGATTTTCTGATTTATAAAGATTATCATGATGATTTATAGCGAGTATTGACTCAGAGTTGAAGGAAAATATTGTCCATTAACAATGCTTCATTAGTGCCAATTGTTCCATGAATAGTTCATGAACACAGGAACAGTCCTTAGAGATGTATTTTCTTTTTGACTAGTAAGAATGCGTTATTTTGTTGTTGGTTTTTTTTTTTTTTTTTTTGTCTTTTTGAGAAAGGATCTCCCTGAAGCCCCAACTCGCCTGGAACTAGCTATGTAAAAAGGGTGGCCTTGATGTCATAGAAGGCCACCTGTCTCTGCCTCCTGAGTGCTGGTAATAAAACATGCACCACCACACCCTGACTGTTAGAATGCATTTTAGTGTGATGTAGTGTTTGGCAAATTTCTACTACAGTTAAGGAAAAGAAGAATCCTGAGTATTAGAAACCAATCATTTCCAATGGCTCAGGGAGGAGACTAATCTATCACGTACATTAATTTCATGGTGAAGATACACGATGATTAGATGTTTTCAGTTACATGATGAGTAAATATTAGAGAAAATTTAATCTTACAAGATTTGTAAATTTAACATTGCACAATCCTATTACATTGTAGCCTAGGTCTTTAAAAATGGCAGATAATGATAAAGATTGAAGAATTTCTGTGCCAGCCAGATTATTAATGTTGAAAAAGAAATGAGCTATGTAAGAGATTATTATACATTATTATATTTACTCAAAAATGTATACTGGTATGGGTAGGTAGAATCATATCTTCATAAAACTTAGTTGTAGTCCCAGTACTGTATCTTTCTGAAGACTACACTATTTATTAGTTTCATATGGAAATAAATTCTGTTTTGCTTTCAAGGGATCAGGTGATAATTGGTTGTAATAGTTGCTTCAAGAGAGTTGATGAATCTATGGTACATTCTCAAGGCATCAATATTCATTGCACTATGAATTAATAATGCCTCATCCTAAATTCATGGTGACATCAAATGAATGTTTTGCTTTTTTTTTATTGAGTAGAACTATGAATGCCCTTCAGTGTAAAGCAGGATTCCTGGTCTTCATTCCTCTGCTAAATCAAATCACTCAATCCTGAATACCTGAAATGAAGTAGAGTTTGAGTTGATCACTAATTAGATGAATACATGGCAAGTTCATTGACTTTTGAATAAATATTTTAGTAGGTATTATTCCAATTAGTTAATACAACTTATGGGCATAAACTAAATGAATAAAGAAAAGAGAAAGATAATTTGTAAAATGTTAAAAATACATTTGCATGTTCATCATCAATATATTAAAATTTTAGTGTTGCTCTTTGGAAATGGCATGTAATGCCATACAAGTTGTCTACTAATTTAAATAAATCCTGTTTCTTTCATCTTTAAAAAAAAAAAGTAAAATAAAGAAAAGAATAAGGGTACTAACTGTCAAAATGAGTCAGCAGAAAATTATAAGACACGTTGATGAGTACAAGAATCAGAAATAGGCCTAGGTTGATGGCTTCACAAGATGCATGCCACCAAGCTTGACAACCTGTGCTTGATCCCAGGGGCCCACATGGTAGGAGAGAACCAACTGCCACAAGTCCTCTTCTGGCTTCCTTAAGCATACCATGAAATAAAGAAAAAGAAGGAAAGGAAGGAAGGAAGGAAGGAAGGAAGGAAGGAAGGAAGGAAGGAAGGAAGGAAGGAAGGGAGGGAAAGATGAAGGAAAGAGGGAAGGAAGGAGGGAGGGAGGGAGGGAGGGAAGGAAGGAAGGAAGGAAAGGAGGGAAAGATGAAGGAAGGAGGGAAGGAAGGAAAAAGCTGATATAGGGGAGACAGTTCTCTTTCAGGGTTTTTAGTCTTATTCATAAAAGAATTTAAGAATGGACTCCAACAGAAAGTTTAGGACAATTTATGAGAATTTAAAGAAAAATCCTGAAGGCAGTCAAGTTGTGAATATCTGCAACTTACTAGGGGAGAAGGATGGAGGAGAGAAGATACAAGGCCATGAAGCCATGCCCATTTAGCACAGTCATGGAAGTCAGACATGTGGCAGAATAGCAAGCTCGTGATGGGGAGGGGAAGGTAGCTTTAAAGAAAAAGTAAAGAAAGTCAGTAAGTTCGGGCAATCAAAGCATTAAGAAAGCATGGTTAGAAAAGAAATATAAAGAAGAAAAAGAGAGGTTATGCTTCTCTGAAGAAATCAGAGACTTGCACTAGGGGGTGGGATTCTGGGCAAGAAAAGTTCACCATCTCGTTAATGCACTAGGTCTTCTGCCTATCTCTTTGGCTTGACTTAAGGTGAACCTGCCTTCTTATTGGTGGTCATGTGACCAAGCAATTGACCTGGCAAAACTGGAGAGTTGGACCTTCATCCAGGTCAGAGATTTTATTTTTTGGTCGGTTTTCTGTTAAGGGGCATTTTTGCTACTGAAACTATTATTTTTTTTAAAGAATCAGAAATGCAGTTTATAATAAGAGCCACAAGAAAGCAAAGTTTAAGGGTAGTACAGCATAGGTCTAGCAAGTAAAATGCAATGTGTTCCATCTACAGCAGGAATGGGGAGCAGTAGGAGGGAAGAGAAAGAGGAAGGGAAGGGAAGGGAAGCCAGAAGACAATGAAAGGCAGACTATGAAGAGTTGGAAAAGAGTGGGGGAAAAACATTTTAGGAAACCAAAGGTCATCTCCCTGAGGGCAGATTTGTAGTAAAGGAAGAAACTAACTTGAGTCAACAAAGAACAAAAACTACTCCTCAAGTCTCTAAGGACTTCAGTAGGACAAGCAAGGCAGGTTCAGCATGGTGGAGGGAAGGGGACTTTTCCCTTTAAAGATGAGGAAACCAGAAGTCTAACTGCTTGAAAACAGAGGTCAGTGGAGACTGAGAGGAGAGCTGGGGGAGAGGCAATATTAAATGTCATCTGTGTCAAGAGGCAGTGGTGACATCATTTTCTACCTAGGAAATGCTTGAATTGAGACTCAGACATTAATTTAATAACTATCTTCCCCAAATGTAAATCCTTCATGCCACTGATACAGGGGAGAAACTGCATTCCCTAGAGGATTCTTAGTCTCATTCATAAAGGAATTTAAGAATGGACTCAAATGGAAGCTTTAGGACACATTTATTACAATTTAAAGAAAAGTCCTCAGGGCAAGCAAGCTGGGAATCTCGGCAACTGCCTTGAGGAGGAGAATGGAGGGGAGAAGGAAAAACCATGAAGCCATGCAGATTTATAGCCTGCATGGAAGTCAGACACCTGGCAGACTAGCAGCCACATGGCTAGGAGAAGGAAGCTTTAGAGAAAAAGTAAAGAAATCCAAGATGGTGGGGCAGCCCATCATCTTTAAAGAAAGCATGTTTAGGAAAAGAATATGAAGAGAGATTATGCTTTTCTGAAGAATTCAGAAAAGCGGGCAGGACTTACAGAGACCTCATGTCTGCAACCAGGTCCACAAGAATTATACTAGGTGGTGGGATTCCAAGCAGGAAAAATTCACTACCTCATTAACCCACTAGGTATCCTGCTCATCTGCCTAGCATGACTTAAAGTGAACCCTCCTTCCTGGGTGGTCCCATAACCAGGTGATTGACCAGTAAAACTGGAAAGGTGGGTCTTCCAACCTATGGACTAGAGATTTTTTTGACAGGTTTGGGGACTTTTTTTTTTTTTTTCTCTAACATCACCATGACATTGAAGACATGAGCTCTCATTAGCCAATGCTTCCTTACTTTTATTCCTCTAAAAGAGTTCTCATTTCAAGTGTCTGCAGTCAATAGTGTCTGGAAGGCCAGTGGAAGGAAGCATGGCTGATGAGACAGACTGAAGCCATGGACAGATGAAGGTGAGAGAAATTTCTATTTTGTTTTATTTATTTATTTATTATTTATTTATTTATTATTTATCTATTTACTGTTCTATCTTCCCTGGCTCACAGTTTCTGCATGGGTGAAGAGAGGTAAGCACTCATCCAGGCTCCAAGCAGCAGGAAGGGATAATGACATGACAAGCTTTCTCTCTTTGTAAATGGCTACAATGACACCTTCACAGGTCACATTCATGGAGACTTTGGTAGAAGCAAACAGGATTAAAACCCAGGTCCAAGATGACCCCAGACCCCAGAATCAGTGGGGAGTGCAGAAACGAAATCAAAACAAATGCCTGTACCAATAATAATAGATCAGAGATCTGGTCACACTGCTCCCTCAACCCTGTGATGTATTCTGCTGTTTGGAGGGCAAGAAGCATGAGTTAAGACAAATGTGTAATTACTTCTTGACCCAGTCCTCTCACTTTTCCATTTTCATGAGATACCACAATTCATTATTTGCGTTGGTATGTACACAAGGGTGGCGATGCCTCGTTGGTATTCATTTATTCAGCCTTCTGTAATCCATATTTAATGGAGTACCAGACTGTGGCATAATAAACCATTTAGAAAGATAGTGGCTGCATACCCAGGGGTTATTGCTTGCATAACCTGTACTTATTTTTCTTTACAAAACTAAAAGAGCCAAGCATAATTCAAACAAGCAAATGAAGCTAACATTTAATGGCTTGAAAAATGACAGTATGAACCCGTACTATGCCAGGCCCTGAGTGGCTGAAAATAAAGAAAAGGAGTCCATCCCACCCCACAAAATGCTAAGTAAAGTCTTTTTGTAAGTGTGTTGTGAATCATGCATGTCAAAACAAACAATGCTATTCTGCTTTGTTGGGTACTATATAGCCCTTTAGTTGGCTTGAGTTGTGGTGAGGAGCACTGTCATTCTGAGGCAGCCTCTCCACCAAGCACATCCTTTGTGCTTGTAAGTCACAGGGTTCTTCCAGCACCGAATTTGGTAACTTCCTCTTGAGCATTGCTGTTGAATATGCGTCAGTGTTCAGTGAGTGTTAAGAAGGCAAGAGTGGAATCTAATGTCACCAAGAGCCAAAAGTGTGCAGAATGCAAATTGTGGGAGACAGGCTTGAGCATAGGATGAAAGTCTTAATGACAGCCATACAGCAGGCCCGAGGCAACTGTCTGACCATTGGAGCCACAAGGAATGCCTTGTGACATTTGCTCCCATTGTCAGATCATGAGACCAATGCCTAGAGCTCGCCATTCCCTAATCATCACCCTTGAGATTCTAAATCGCAACGCTTAGATATTGCAACATCCTGGGTCACGTGGTTCCCAGGAATTCAGGCCCTTACAGGAAACCGGAACCTAAGTAACCTGAAACCTATTATGCTAATAAGTTGTCTGACTCACAATGCCATGATAGGACACAGCCCTGCCAAAGATCTGAGTTGTAACTTCTTAATTGGACTCCCACCCCTGTATAACCTTGTGCCCTTCTACAATAAAGTAGATCTGCCTCACCGAACCTGGTCTCCTGTGTCTGAATGCTGCTCGGCTGACAGTCTCCTCAACAGCCCTGAGGTTCTGGTCAGGCAGAAGCAGCTACCATCAGAGGCAGCATCCGGCATGCAGAAGAGCTGCCTCAGTGTCAAGCTAGCGGAAGAGCCGCCACAGCTTGCTGCACGGCGAGGAGCCAAGGGCGGCACCCATGTGATCTGAGGCAGCACCCGTGCATCACAGGTGGTGCCCGTGGGATTGGAGGTGGCGCCATGTGATCAGCACCACGTAAACGGATAGTGGCCGCAGCCCGCGCCCTTGTGAGCAGAGGAGCGGTACCCAGAGATGGCACCCAGTGAGCAGAAGAGCCACCGCAGGTGGCACCCCGGAGAGTGGCTGTAATAAATCTCTATTCACCCTGAATATCCAGCATATTCATGCCAGTATCATGATTCTCCAGTGCTGCTCTACAGACCCCTGAAACTCTACAAAAACTTGTAACTCTAGAAGAAAATTAAAAATAAGGACAACATTCTAAGTTTTTCAAGTTAATAAATTTCTTTAATTTGAAAATTGCCTATTTAGTTCTGAAACTGTTTCTCCAAGTTTATTATAAGCCATTGCTTCTTCTGTGAGAAACTAATGATATAATAATAGAGTTGAAACTGGAAAGATGTCACAGTGGGTCAGAGCACTTTCTATGCTCAGATTTCCAAAAATGATGTAAAAAGGCAGATGTGGCTGCATGTACCAGTGACCCCCTGGGATGTGGAGACCTGAGAGAGGAGGATTGCTCTCTCAAAGGAAAGACAGAGTAATAGAACAGGATATTTGACATCTTTCTCTGGCATACATTCTCTGTCTCTCTGTCTCTCTGTCTCTTTCTCATACCCTGGTACACAATGCAAAAATAAAAAATATATGCTCAAAATGAATAAATACAAGAAAATGTTTATCTTCTGGTCAAATAATGAAATTGATAATTACAAGGTGTGGGCACCCTGGCTATGGATTTCTCATTCTCAGGAATGATATGGATTTACAGCAGAAGTGGCTTGGTATTCATAGAAATTACCTATAATTTCTAGAACTTATGTCCAATGTGATTATGGCATACCATTTTTTCCTGTTGCCTATTATCATTGGTTCTCTATTTTCAGGAAGTTAGCAGGTAAGGGAATATTTTTCTTCTATGCATTCTCTGACCTCCCACTTCCTCCATGTACCATTGATCTTTTGACATGGCATAGAAATAAAATGTATTATTGTACCACATATTATAGCCCTTATTGGAGGACAGAAACAATAAGAGAAATAAATAATTCACTTTATTTTTATGGTAGTGATTTTCTTGTCTTATAGTACAATCAATAATTATCAAATGCTTAATTAGGAAGATGATCAACAAATATAGGGGCTTCCCATTTTTGGAACCTGGCAATGAGTGAACTGTGCACAACTATATATGATAAAGATAACTCATAATTCTAAAAAGTTAGTCTCCCAATGCCTCTAATTCACTGATTGTTGGTGAGAAAACAATGATAACAAGATCCAGTCTAAAGCAGGTCAGGCCAACAAATGAACAGATGTTTACCAGCTAAACACAGGCCTGAGAAGACAGATGGTTATGTAGCCAAGCCATGTTTACGTGCCTTTGTTTACCGGGGAATTTGAGGTTCCATTTGGTGGGTACTTAAACTCATTAATAGAATTTTAAAGACAGATTTAGAAGGAAGCGCAAGGATCATTTTATTAGAGTTTGAGTGGCCACCACACCTGGCCCATCCCTTATTTTCAAAGGGCCTGCATTCTTTGAATGCACTAATTTTAATTGCTTAATTTTCAAGAACTAATTATCTTGATATATAGATTCAGTTCTTCATTTTTTATTTCCATAAAGTTGTCTTTTGTGATATTTCACTAACACTTGCAAAGCGGTATATGTTGGTTTACCTTATAAATTCTAGAATTGAAAAAGTACTTTAATGAATTACTTTAATATTTATAGGAAATAAGTTCTCAAAGTGATGAGTAATTTGTCTTACCCCATGTAATGGCTTATGGGCAAACATACACTGATGGCTGAGATTTGCCAGCTTCTGTTTTTGATGTCACTGGCAAAGGGATATACATTATTTGCTGGCAGTCCTTAGCATGGCTTTCTGTAGAAGGAGGAATGTTGGTTTTGGTTGTATGCAATACTCCAAGTCAGTCAAGCACATGGCACACCATGCATGTGAGGGGCAGAAACAAAATAACACTCTTCTATCAAAAATTAAACCATTTATGCTACCAACCTGCTAGACAAGATGTGACCCTGGTGCAATAGTGCCATGACTGTTGTGAGGGTAATGAACCATGTTATGATTGAATTTGAGCCTCTTTTACCCTTATTCACAAGTGGAAAGTCACATCCAATACTGCAAATCAGATCAAATTTCTGTAGCTGGGGATTGGGTTGAGTTAAATCAACATAAGACAGAAAATAATCCTTTGTTTCAGACTCTATGTATCATCAACAACCATGGCCTCCTTACCTGAATTTCTATGATGATGCTTCATCTTGCTCTGAATTTACATTTTGTACTCTCTCTAAATATGGAGAATTTCACATGCCCTTTCCAGTACAGTTAACACTTCAACAATTTCTTGTTTTGAAGATGGAGGGAACAGAAAATATATAGCACGTTCTCTGCTCACACTGTTAGAAAATCAGTGATTAAATGTCATGCACAAATAGGACAGTTAATGATTTTCTTTGAGCCAAAAACAGAATTTGATTACTGGAAAATGGGAACAATACTTTAAAAAAAAATCCTCCACTGAATGGAATACAGGGTTGACTGAGGACTCTGTTTAAAATTCAGTTACTCAATTATCACAAATGCTGGGCAAAGCAAATCTTCAAGCCTAGAAAATGAGAAATTCAGAAAGTAATGACTAAATCAATAGAATCTATAAGCAGGGATGGAGGGAATGCCTTATCTGCAATATTGGTGGGTATGTGTGACACCAGAGACTAACTCAATGCTTAGGCACAAATGGGGACGCACAGATGCTCACCAACTAAAGTAGTTTAGAAATACAGAGTGAGAGACAGTACAGAGCAAAGGACAGAGAGAGCATACTTAACTCCATATTTTGGGTGACAGCACTAAACATAATTTTTAAACATGCAATTACAGACTCTCTTGACTTGGGAAGGCCATATAGACAGGAGTTGTATTATAACATGTAATCGGTCTTGAACATGCTGTATCGATGCTACTGAGAACTTTGTTGTTGTTAGATGTTGCCTTATTGACAAGTTGACAGAGTAAGTGGGGCTGTAGGTGGGAATATCCATGGCTATAAGTGATTTGGGAATATTGGGGTGTCTTTAAGAAACTCAATGGCCACCATAGCCACCTCAAGCCAGAGGCTTTTGGGTTCTTATCTTAGGAATTCAAAGAATGAAATTCACAGAACACAGGAGGTGAGTTTTAGAAATAAGTATTTTATTATAAGGAACTTAGGAGAGAAAAAGAAGGCAGAGCTTCTGTACAGCAGGAGTGGGCCCCACAAGTGCTATTCCATTGAGCTTCACTGCTTGGGAATTATTAAGGGTGTAATGGAGGGAAGAGGAAGGGAGAGATGGAGCTGGTCAGTCCAGTTCCCACTTCAGGTGTTCCTCGAGGTTCTAGTCATGGCTTCAGCATGGCTTCTAGGAACAGGATACCCCTTTAGGGAAAAGAGATAAGGTAAAGAAAATCAGAACTCACTTCTGATGTCTGCAGCCTCTAGCTATGACAGAACCAGAGGCATTTTGGCTTAGATTTTCTTGGCATCTGTGGCCTTAGAGAAGGACAAATGGGTTGTCAGGTCCAAGGACACTTTCAGGTCCTAACAAAGAAAGAAACTGGTCACTTTAGAGGGGTTCTTTTTACCCTAAAATGCCTAAACAATTTCTACCTCCTGTTCTCATCATACATATGAATAGAGAGGGGAGCAGAGGCAGGATGAGGAGTTAAGGGTGACTAAAACCATATTCTTGGCATATAGCTCAGGCAATAATATGTTTGCAGTATCAGTAAAAGACCTGAGTTCAATTCCCAGTGATGCAGGAGGTCAACAGCATTTCCTTTTAGTGTTCTTAGTCTCATTTATAAAAGAATTGAAGAATGGACTCAAATGGAAGCTTCAGGATAATTTTATTAGAATTTAAGAAAAAGTCCTCAGGAGAGGCAAGCCGTAAATCTAAACAGCTGCTCTAAGGAAGACAATGGAGCGGGGGAAGAAAAAGCAACAAAATCCTAAAGCCATGTGGGTTTAGACCTGTAGTGGAGGTCAGCCAGGCACTTGTTAGACTAGTAGCCACAGAGCAAGGAGGAGAACTGAGATTTAGAGAAAAAGATAAAGAAACCCAAAATCCTGGGGAAGCCCAAAGCATTAGGGAAGCATGGTTAGAAAAGAGATGTGAAGATAAAAACATATTATGCTTTTCTGAATTCATCAGAAAAGTGGACAGACTTATGGAGAGCCCATGTCTGTGACCAGCCAGGTCCACCAGAATTGAACTAAGAGGCAAGGAGTCTGGACAGGTAAAGTTCACCACCTTAATTAGCACACTAGGTATTCTAGCCATTTTTTAGTATGACTTAAGGTGAAACTGTACTTCCTAGGGGTGGTCCCAAGACCCAAAGATCTGGCAAAACTGGAAAGCTGGGTTTTCATCCAAGCCAGAGATTCTTATATTCTTGACCTTGTCAAAGGGTCTTTTGCTATTGCAATACTAGGACCCCTATACAAAGCAAAGCATGGTGACATATGCTTATAATTTAAGCAATTGGGAGGCAGAAACACAGATTCTTGGTGCTCCCTGGCCAACTTGGAGAATTCTAGGCCAACTTGAGACACTGTCTCAGAAAACAAAGTGGACAGCGTCCAAAGTCAAGATACTCAAGGCTGTCCTCTGACCTCCACACATACATACTTGCATATTCGTGTTCACCTGCACACACGTGAACATGCACACACATACACATATAGAAAATGGCTGAAACACAAGGTGGTAGTTAAAGACTCAATCCATGATAATAAGGCCAAAAAAGAACATTTACTAGATTTTTATTACTTAACTTTAGTTAGTTAAAATATGTAGAATTGTGCTGCGAAAACGTAGTCTAAATCTTTTAAAGATTGTAGTTTTATCTTTATGGATGTGAATGTGTTTGTGTCTCTATGTGTGAGTATGTACATGTTTTTGTGCATGCTCCCAGTGACCAGAAGAGGGTGTCAGATCCCCTGGAGCTGGAGTTACAGATGGTTGTGAGCTGAATGCTTGTGTTCTGCAAAAGCAGCAAATACTTCTAACTGCTGAGCCATCTCTCTAGTCCTTAGCCTAAAATTGTTTAAGAAGACAAATCATCATATGGTGTGATTAAATAATGTGTTTCATTACTAAAATATGAAAATCAACTGTGTAAAACCTCAGATGTGTCAAGACAGGATTGTCTTTGTGGCCCCCTTCATGTGGGGTTGCATTGCAGTTACTGAGGCAGAGAGATCCTGACGAAGCACATCTGCTACTGAGCAAATAACTGTGAATACAGAAAGGAGCAAAACTCTGCCTAGTGTCATGTCCACAGAGGCAGAGCTTCTCCACACTATACATGATCGTGTGTATGTTCCCCTGAGGGGCTGTGGGTGTTTTTCAGTGTGGGTAGAGGCATGAGGTCCCCTACAATAAGGATGGTGATACAGGGGAGAAACACAGTCCTCTAGAGGATCCTTAGTCTCATTCATAGAATGACTTAAGAATGGAGGCTGGAGAGGTGGCTCATCGGTTAAGAACACTGGCTGTTCATGCAGAACACCCAGGTTCGAATCCCAGCACCCACATGGCAGCTAACAACTGTCCATAACTCCAGTTCCAGGGGAATCTGACAGCCTCTTCTGTCCTCTGTGGGCATTGCACAACATGGGTGCACTTACCTACATGCAGGCAATACATACATACACATAAAATAATAATAAATAAAATATTTAAAAAATGATTTAAGAATGAACTTCAGTGGAAGCTTTAAGGCAATTTTTTTAGAATTCAAGGAAAAATTCTCTGGGCAGGTAAGCTGCAAATCTCAGAAACTGCCCTGAGGAGGGGAATGGAGGAAAAAAACATAAAGCAATGCTGATTTAGAGACTGCATGGAGGTCAGACATGACAGACAAGTAGCCACATGGTGGTGGGGAGAAGGGAGTGTAGAGAGAAAGGTAGAGAAGCCCATAATGTTGGGGAGGCCCAAAGCCCTAGGGAAACCAGGCATGAAAAGAGTATAAAGAAGGAAAGGAGAGAGTATTATCATTTTCTGAAGAAATCAGAAAAATGGGCAAGATTTATGAAAAGCCCATGTCTACGACTTAAAGGGTCAATAAGAACAGCACTAAGGCGGGTGAGGGGGGGGGACTTCAGGCAGGAAAATTCACTATCTCATTAATGCACTAGTTATTCCACCCGCTTTTTAGCATGACTTAAGGTGAACCTTCCTTTGTAGGGGTGGTCTTGTGACCAGGTGATCTGGTAAAACTAGAACTTGGGAGAACAAAGAACTTTTCCCAGTACAGGAATTTTCTGTCCATTGCAATAAAACCACCTGAGACCACCTCCATATTTTGAAAAAGGGGAGTGCTTTTCTGTGAGGCACATGGTCTCTGCCTCACTTGCCCAAGTCTGGACTTGACTAGAATGGTCTGCTCCACCAATTACTGTCTCTTGGTTTGTTTGTGGGCAGTAGGAACTCTGGGCATGGAAAACAATGGGATGAGGGTGGCCAGACCCTGGGAATCAGATGGCTCATTGCAAAAATGCAGAACTCTTGGACTAGCTGCTGTAGCAAGTGTAGAGGACTGTGGAAGAGTGTTTGTGTGGGGACAGGGTAGCTGTACTCTAGGATGTTCACGTGGCACTTCTTTGGGTGCCAAGCCAGGGTGGCAAGTGCATATGCCTACATATGACCATCTGGGATGAAGTGTTTTTAATAATCAGTCCCAAAGAGCTGCATCTGAGGCAAAAATCTAAGCCATAATATTGACCTAGAATTTTATGTGTCTATAAGTAAATATGTCTATGCTAATGGTTGTTGGGTGTGTCTATGCAATTGGCCCTATGCCCCTCCACACACTCTTTTGAATTAAGAATCCCAGTCAGAGTTAATGACTTCTTTTTGTCCCATCTTACTCTCTACCCCCTTTTCAATTAAGAATCTCAGTCAGACTTAATGGGTAGTACAAAGTACAAAAGTATAGATTTTAGTGCTGTCAACCAATCAAATGCCCAGGCTTAGGTGACAAAAATAGGTTGGGAAGTGGTTGCTGGACATAGGCTGGGAAGGCTGACAGTCTGAAAGTAAGTAAACTGAGGCATTGGAAGGAATAGAGACAAAAACCTCAGTGCCCTGGGGTCATCTAGCAAAGAGGTAAATAATGACAGACCTCAGTTTGGTTTATTTTCCTTATAATAGAGTTTAAAATGGCCCTGAGAACTCAAGAATAAGTGCCTAAGATTTTAGAAGTTTAAAGATTATAAGTTTAAGTGAGCTACAACTTCCCTCTGATTCCTGAGGCTGAAACCCATATCTTCCTTGTTTCTTGCCTTTATTTTGAGCAGCCTCAGCTCAATCTGATACCAATTTCTAAACAAACAATGTTCTTGTTACCTCTCAGAAGCACATAACCAATAACAGAATTGAAAAGCAACTTAGAAGAGTAGGAAAGTGAATTCTATGGCTAGTTGGGCAAAATAATGAGGATCAGCATCACCACTCACAGACTGAGTCCTTTTTGAAAAAAAATATATTTTTGAGAATTTTATACATGTATATAATGAATGAAGATCATATCTATGCCCATTTCACCCCCAAACACCCTCCACATACCCCCAGAATACTCCCTCCCAACTTCAAGTCTTTTTTTTTTTTGATACCTCACTAAGCTCAGTTAGTGCTGCCCATATGTTCATGGGTATGGCTTGACCATTGCAGCATGGGAAACCTGCTGATGGACTCCTCCCCAAAAAAGTATGATTCTTCCTCCCCCAGCAACTATTCATTGCCAAAAGCTCCTCAGTAAGAAATGGGCCTGGAGAGCCTCTGTCTTGTCAATGCAAGGATTTTGGCTGAATTGATTTCACAAAGATCTTGTGCAGGTAACCATAGCTGCTGCGAATTCATGATTATGATAGCCATGTCACATCACATACAGCATTTCACACACTCCACCCCATTCTTTGCCTCTTTCATTCTTTCTCTCTCCAATTCTGTGATCTTCCCGAGCACTGGTGATGGTAGGGTTAATACAGTGAAGGAAGATCTCCACCCAAACCATAAAGCAATTCTTGCTTTGCAAGCATGTCTTTCCAGGACTCCCATAAACCCCAACCAGAAAGCTTTTCAAACAGATCCTCCTATGCCAGCAAGTCCTCCCAGACCCTTATGGGGAGGGCCCTAAACCCATTGTCCAACTCTATTTACATAAGCAAAAGTACTTGAGCTCTCCTGCTGTTTGGCCAGTGTGGTTGCTTTTCTTTATGCTTGCAATCCTTTCAACTTCTAACTCTAACATTAAACCTGGGAGAGAGTTGAAATTCATAATTCCTAGTTATTTTTGGTGCCAAAACCCAGGATAGAGTTCTCACCCAGGAGAGAGTTCTAACCTGGGAGGGCGTTCTCAGTTAAAAACTCCTAATTCCCAACAGGTACCATTGTATTAGTGTGAATTGTCCCTCTTGGTTTCTTGCTTTTGGTTTTTGTTTTTTTTCTTTTTTTTTTTTTTTTTTTGTTGTTGTTGTTGTTGTTTTTGCGACAGGGTCTCACACAGCCCAGGCTGGCTTCCCAGACCTTGTGTAGTGAACCTTTAACTTCTCATCTTCCTGCCTCCACTTCCTAAGTGCTGGGATTAGAGGCATGTACAATCACACTTAGTTTAGGTGGCACTGGAGATTGAACCCAGAGCTCCATGCATACTAGATAATCACTATGAATTGAGCTGCATCTGCAACCTGCGGTAGGTGTCCCCCTTTTTATGACCCAGGTAAGGTGTTAGCACTGTTCATTGTTCTGATGTATTGATGAGTTCATAGGCCTGGTTTTTCTGACATGATTTTGGTGTATCCACAAGCTGATATCTTTCTCTTTTAGTTTGATGAGTTCATAGGTGGTAATATTTTACTTGCATAAGCAAGCTATCTATCAGCTCATGCCTTATAATTTGTGTTGGATAGGTAGTTCACTCACACAAACATCATCTAGGGTCATTCTGCTTTTGTACTTAAGCATTTGTACTTAAAATGCAGCCAATTTCTGCCTTACAAAGTGGAGTTAATGAAGGTAAGACCCACCCTAAAAGCTATTGGTCTCTACAATATGGGTAACTTAAAGCAGGGTACAACTTGGTATCTACACAGTGAGAAATAGCAACTCCCTCATCCCCAATCCACTCCCTCTATTCTACCTGATTCCTACCTCTTCCCAATACACAAAATTTAATAGGCAGTCATACCAGAAATTAATTTAGATGGGAGTCCACATAAAGTCATATTAATGAGTTAGTATTGAAAGTAAGGACAGCAATGAACTATACATTCAGATTCATGAGGCTTGGAAATGGTTCTTGGCTCTATCTGAGATCATTCTGTGATATGGAATGCATCACTAAGCATTGAAGTCTCCCCAGATCTCCCCAAAAGTCACATGAGTTAATAGTCATATTAACTCATATTCTCCTGAATAGATGAAAAGACACCTGGACTGTCTGTTTCTGTCCTCTCTAAATAGCATGATTATAGAATGTGCCATTTGAGTGCTGGGAAGACAACTCTGTCAGTAAATTGCTTGCTTTAGAATCTCAAGAACCTGGGGAGAACGAATGTTTAAGAAAACTAGGTTTTAGTCAGACAGATTACACAGCAGGTAAAGGCACTTGCCACCAAGCCAGACAAGACTAACATTGTGAAAGGAGAAAAATTCATGTAAGTTGTCCTGTGACCTCTATACATGAGCTTTGGCACAAGTACACACCACACACACACACACACACACACACACACACATATACACATACACACACACACAATGCCTGGTGTGATAGTGTGCACTTGCAATCTCACGGCTAAGAGAGTTCAAGACTGGTTGATCTCTGGAGTTCCCTAGACAGCCAGCCTATCTTACTTGGTGAGCTCCAGGCCAGTGGGAGATGGCACTTACAAAACAAAAGCAGAGGTCGTCCTCTCATCTCCACAGACAGAAATACACAGTGCACCCAAACATACACAAACATGCACACATACATACACATACATATACACACCCATTAACTTAAGAACTGTACCACTCAGCTCTACATAGTTGAGAGTGACATGCAGTATTAATAACTTCCTCCTTGAAAACATTCATAAATTATTAAGTAATCTTTGACAAACCAGCATAGACAGAGGACCTGTTATCAAAGGTAGCATCATTCTCCTGATGAAGTTCTCTGTGACCTGTCATCCCTTCAAAAATAAAACACAAACTCAACACTGTGTCCTTCTAATACCTCTCTTCTTGTCTTTTCCTTCTACTGTTCCAAGCCTGGAAGAGCCAAACCCTACTATGCACTGAGGCCCCTACACATGCTGCCCACTTTTCCTGTGGCAATTTCCCTCCATTTCTACACAGCTGACACTGCAACTTTCAAGTTTAGGTTTGGCCTTGTAAAATTTCCTCAGAGAAGCCTTTCTTGAATTGGAGTGATAGCTCAATAAAGTGCATGAGTTTGATCCCTCAAAACCCACATTGAAATAAAAAGCCAGGTACAGTGAATTAAAATCCCAGCACTAGGGAGGCAGACAGGCAGACCTCTGGGGCTCCTTGATCAGCTAGCCTAGCCTACAGGTGAGTTTCAGGCCAGTGAAAAACCTTGTCTCAAAGAACAAGGTGGATGGCTCCTGAGGAGCAATAGCTAAGGTTGCCTCTAGCTTCCCCATGTACCTATACACATAAGCACTCTTACACACATGCACCTACACCCACATACCACACAAACAACACACACATATATACACGCATACAAACATCCACACACACATACACAGAGCAAGAGAAAGAGAGGGAGACTTTCTTGAGTGTTCTGTCAAATACAGCCCTCCCACCATGTCACTGTCTGTCATCGAAAGATGGCTAATTTGCCCTCCCAGCACTCAGCCCATCCATGTTCTGAATGAGTCCTATTTTCCTCTTCCCGCTACAAAACAAGCCCCAGTTAAGCAGAAACAAGATCTACAGCACATTAATTGGTATTGATATAGACATTATATTTTATCAAAGTAGAATAAGTACAAATTGAAACTATTGCCAATTACATGATTTTCATAACAAATGAGTTTAAATGTTTTAATACTCCTTATAAATAAAAAATGATAAACAAAAGTAAAATGTTCATAGCTAGATACATTTATGAGATGGTACACCTGTAGCATACACATGCCTAGATATAGCTACAGTACTATGTACGTACTTGTAGTGTACCTATACCTAGTTACC
>NW_008348999.1:942348-953881 GCF_000622305.1 Nannospalax galili | reverse complement strand
GAAACATTCTTAAATAACATTTTAAACTATGATCAATTACATAATTTTTATAACAGTCAAATGAGATAAAATGTGCTAAAAATCCTATTAATATATCTATTTCTCTGTGTTCATGTGTATGTATGTATATGTTATAAATAGATAGGTAATAGATGATGATAGATGCTAGCTAGGTTAGATAGATGATAGATGATAGATAGATAGATAGATAGATAGATGATAGATGATAGAGAAATGGAGAAAGAGAGTATTTTAAAACAACATATCTAGTTTACCAATAGCAGGCCACCCTGAAAGAGTAATATATACTATACTATCTGGTTAATGGAATGCAGAAGTGAATGAACTAAAACTGGCAAATTCATTAGAAAAGTGGCAAACCGGATTGGGAAGACGACTCAGTTGATAAAGTGCTTGATTCACAAGCATGAGGACCTGAATTCAGTCACCCAGATCCATGTAGAAAGGTGAGTACAGTGGTGTGTGTTTGTAATCTCAGCGCTGGGAAGGTGAAGACAGGTGGATCCCTGGAGCTGCTTAGCCAGTCATCCTACCCTAATGAGCAAGTTCCAGGTCATCAGGATGCCTCCTGTCAAACAATAAAGTGGGTGACAACTCAACAACAGCCCCTGAGAGATTGTCCTCTGGCCTCCATATGCTCACCACATACTTGCGTGCACACCCAAATGCATAAGCACTTGTGCCCACAGGAACATGCACACATACACATAATAGTGAAAGTTTGGAAGCAACAGAACCATGTTATCAGAGCCCAAGGCAGCCAGTGTATCCTCTTTGATAAGTGACACAGATACACAGAACTGTATTCTTCATATCATTACACTTAGATGCAGTACAATTTTCCTTCCAAATATCCTAGGTTGCAGAGCCTGAAGGCATTCAATAAAACTGAGCAGGAATACTAGAAGTGAATCATATCAGTTTGACATTTCCAGTTCTGCTGTGACCGCCAGACCAAAATATAGTTTTCAGGCCCCTTTTTCATTAGCGTGAAACTGCCGCGTTTAAAATAGTTTATCCACTGAATTAATCTCCAGCCTGTCTTTCACACAGGGCAGATACGGCTCTCTGCATCCGTCTTCTTGTTCTGAAACACTCTGATTTTATTTGTATGCATTCTGGGTAATGAATAACGATCTTCTGTGCTTCCAGAGTGCCATTCTTCCAAACAGCTCCTAGCATTTTGTAAATGTTAACTCATTAGACCGCGTAGCGTCCAGAGTCATCTATCACCCTAAGCTAGGTCAAAAGCTTCATATTTCATATTTCACACATGGAGAAATTTTAGGGACTTCAACCCAAGGTCATTCACAGTCAGCAACCAAACCAGAGAAGACAAGGGACAGAAATACTACCCCAGAGGCAGGCAAACCTACCCCTGCCTGATTGCAGCAGCTGGCCCTTGGGGACAGATGAACACAGCGATGTTTGAGAGGTGCTCTCTGTTAAGACACAGCTGGGACTATAGGATATGAGGCCTATAGGGCACTGCTTTCCCTCTACTAACTTCATCCTGGGAAAATGTGACTAAAATGAGTATCGCAGAAAAGTTCATTTCCATCCATTACATCAGAAGCGATTTAAGTCACGTTCATTGAGCCATCAGATTTGGGCATTTATGGGGCTTTCAGGAACCAGAGCATCATGGTTTGTTATGTTCGCTAGATCTGGGAGAGCCTAGGATGCAAAAGGCCTCATCTGTCCACCTCAGAACACTGAGTTGCTGTGACCCCCAGTTTCAGTCTTGATCCTGTTGGGCTTCTAATGACACCAGTGAACTAAGCAGGAGTGATCTGCATCTATTTGCTTTCTGATTTTCCTGACCCATGTCCCTTCCTGGTACCCCACTCTGGTTTGAATATGAAATGTCCCCCATTGGCTCATGGCTTGAACACTTTGACTAGAGCTGGTAGCACAGTTGGATAAGGCTATGGAACATTTAGGAGGTGGTATCTTAATGGAGGAAGTATATAACGGGGCAGACATTGAGGTTTGACAGTCTGGTCCTACTTTCTCTTCATTACTGTTGCAATGTGAGGAACTCACTGGACCCTTACGGTCCTGTCACCATGCCTTCCCCACCATGACGGACTATATCCCTCTGAAGCTATAAGCCCAAATAAACTATTTTTTCCCCAAGTCACTATTCTCAGGATGTTTTATCACAGCAACAGAAAATAAACTAGGACAAATATATTCACAATCCTTGGCATACACCTTACAGAATCCACACTTTAGTCTCTCTATCTCTGCTTTCAGAAGATCCTAATTAACTGCTAGAAATATCCAATAGCCATGTAAAACATCCTAGGGCCTTTTCCTGAATCAAAAGTCTACTGCATACATTGCAGAGTCCCTGGCTACATGCAACAGAATTTAGCAGCATACAATAGGTGAAAAACACACTCCCACCACCATGGGCACCAAAACCTGAGAATACTCAACTATTATTCATTGTAGTATGTGTCAATAACCAGAGACATCCCCTATATTCTTTCAATCATTGCTAAACTGCTATAACATCTAATGAACGCTCTGTAAATGCTGGTATAACCCACTGCGTGGGGAATAATGAGAAGAAATGTAACCTGTTTAGCACAGACCCATCTTCTTGCATATTTTCCATCACTGGTTGGTTGAAGAAACAGACATGAAATCTATGCATATGGAGGGCTGAATGGAATCTGCATTTCGATTTTCGGTGTTCTTATGTGTGTCTTAGCTTTTCTATGAAGGAGGCTGCTGTTCACTTTTGCCAATGTGTTGAGGCTAGGAGGAAAAGGATGAAGGATATGCCAAGGAAAGCATTCATCTCTTATCTCTCATACCGCAATTTCATGTCCTGTTCCTGCTGTGGGGTAATGTGCTTCTGAAACACTACAGAATATGAAACATAGTGAAGTCATACCAATTATGTCACATAGAGACACATCGTAATTGCATTTATTTTCAGATTATGTCATTTTCAAAATTTTCCCCTAATATGTAAACTACAATGTCTGTTCTATGAAGATATGTGCTGTTATACCTGTGTGAGACACAGACAACCAACCAGAACAGCAGCAACAATTATGGTGCAGGCTCTGACTCTGAGCACATAAGTAAACGTCAATTGTTTTGTCCCTGTTTGTCCTCCCAAACTCTAATTTCATCTCTGTTTACTGTGATGGTTATTCTCTAAAATATTTTATTTGTTACTTTTATTTTATGTGTATGAGTGTTTTGCTTGCATGTATGTAAGTGCACCCATAACACACATGCCCATGGAGGTCAAACTAGAGTATCACATCTCCTAGAACTGGAGTTGTGAATGGTTGTTAGCCATCATGTGGGTGCTGTGAGTCGCACCTAGGCCCTCTGTTACAGCAGCCAGTGTTCTTATCTGATGAGCCATCCTTCCAGCCCCTGTGATGGCTGTTCTTGATTGTCATCTTGATTAGATTTGTAATCAACTAAAACACATTCTTCCAGGCAGGTCTATGAGGGCATTTTCAGGAAGGATTAATGGAGGGAGGAAGCCCCTTTCCCAGCGTAGGTAGAACTCCACATATAGCAAGGTCTGAGGGAAAAGCAGTGCTGCTTGCCTGCCAGCCTACATGTTTTGCTAGTGAGTGAGGTTGTTCTGTTGCTGCTGCTGCTGCTCCATCCTTCACTGTCATCCAAATCCAGCTTCTTCAGCCTTCCAATGTAGACTGAACACCAAAGGATCTCTAGGAACCCTCCAGACCCTCAGCACCATTTGGGGGGCTGCTGAAGCATCCAGCTTTGTGGACTGAGAAGCTGTCTGATTCTTGGGCTCTCCCATTTGTAGACAGCTAGACTACCTATCCTATAACATGGGCTGTTGGCTAATTTCAATGGGATTCCATCTATTATAAAAACACAAACAGCAAGAAGCAACAACATCTAAACACCGGCTGGTATAATAACATACCCTATGGGTATAAATACAAATGCTTGGACAGTATTTTATCACATCCATCTAACAAAACAATTGTATTGTGTCCCCACTGGGGCCTGTATTCTCCCCTGCCATAGGGGGTTGGTCTGGTCTACAGTATCAGGTGTGTGCTCCACCTCTAGGACTGGGCATTATATCCTATTAAAAATTTGCTGGTTGTACGTACAGTAGATGCTCCACTATTGCACCAGCAGGAACATCTTGTTTGGTATGTTGATAGTGCAATACACAGGATCCATCATTGAGCATAATTATAGGGGATGATTCTTCCCCAGTCACCTGCATATTGCCTTCTGGCACCATGAAAGCCATCCAGTGGCAGGGAGTTTCAGCTTAGTCCAAGCTTGGTTTCTCCCTCTCCTGCACTCACATCATGCAGTGTCTTCAGCAATAGGATCCCTCTGTCCACCTTGGGTGTACAACTAACATTATTGGCAATGGCCTTTATTGCTTTGGGGGTCCTCTAGGGCCCCTCAGACCAACAGCTCATAGGGAGGCAACCCACCTCTGGCACTGAGATTTTCATTTAACAATATTGCTTCTGGAAGGGCTTTCTTCTGTCCCCATAGGGTTCCTTCTGTGCTTAAGACTTTTTTTTACTGTCTATCTGGAGAATTTTTTTCCTTTATTCCCATAGTTCTTTGTATAAACCTCTTTCCCCCACCTCCACTTTACCCCCTTAGCAACATCTTTATCCTACTATTCTTCTGTTGGTTCCTTCTTTCCTTTTACCTTCCTGGTTCCCTTTCATATTCCTGGTCCCTGCAGTTGCATCATGATATGCACTCACTTATAAGGCTTTGGTGCTAGCATCCACAATGAAGGATAACATACGTCTTTTGGTTTTCTGAATCTGTATTACTTCACTTACTTATAAGTTTCTAGATCCATCCATTTACCTGCAAATTTCATTATTTCATCTTTATTTGCTGCTGAATAGAACTCCATTGTGTAAATGTACCACATTTGCATTAACCACTCCTCAGTTGAGGGGCACTTAGGTTGCTTCCATCTCTTAGCTATTGTAAAAAGAGCAGCACCAAACATGGTTAAACAAGTGACCCTACAATAGGATGAGTCCTTTGAGTATATGCCAAAGCATAATTGGGTCATATGGTAGGTTCATTTTTAATTTTTTAAGAGATATCACATTATTTTCCATAGGGCTTGCATGAGTTTTCAATCCAACCAGCAGTAAATGAGCATTCCCCTTTCTCCACATCCATGCCAGCATTTGGTATCATTGGCTCTCTTGATCTTAGCCACTCTGACTGGGATAAGGTAAAAACTTAAGGTTGTTTTAATTTGCATTTCCCTAATTAGTAACAATGCTGAACACATTTTAAGATGTTTCTTAACCATCTTTATTTCTTTCTTTGAGAATTCTCTGTTTAGATCTTTAGCCCATCTTTTAATTGGGTCATTTCTTTCTTGCTACTTCTCTTTTTGAATTCTTTATATAGTCTGGATGTTAAAACTCTGTCAGATATGTCACTGGTAAAGGATTTTTCCCCATTCTGTGGGTTTTCTCTTCACTTTTTTGATTGTTCCTTTTGCTGTATGTAAGCTTTTTAGTTTAATGCAGTCACACTTGTTGATTGTTTACTTTCCTGAGCAACTGCTGTCCAGGAAATAGCCTTTCCTACACCTATATCTTCTAGGTTATTGCCAATATTTTCCTCTAACAGTTTCAGCATTTCCAGTTTCACATCGTGGTCTTTGATCCATTTGGAGTTGACTTTTGTGCAAGGTCAAAGATAAGAATCTGGTTTCATTTTTCTACAGGTGCAAATCCAGTTTTGCCAGCATCATTTGTTGAAGACGCTGTCTCTCCTCCATGTGTTTTCTGGGCACCTTTGTAAAATGTCAGGTGTACTCAGGTTTGGATCTTCAGTGATGTTCCATTAATGTATGTGTCTATTTTTATGTCAGTACCATGTTGTTTTTATGATTCTGTAGTATATTTTGAGATCCGGTATAGTAATCCCCTCCAGTATTGCTCTTTGTGTGCAGGGTTTCTTTGGCTGTCCGAAATTTTTGTGTCTCCATATGAATTTAAGGATTTTTTTTTCTAATTCTGTGAAGTATGTCATGGAGATTTGGGAATTGTATTGAATCTATATATTGCTTTTGGTAGGATGGTGATTTTCACAAATTAATTCTTCTAATCCATGAGCATGGGAAGTCCTTCCATTTCTGGTCTCTTCCTCAATCTTTTTCTCTAAAGATTTAAAATTTTCATTGTAGAAATCTTTGATGTACTTGGTCAGTTTTATTCTAAGATATTTTATTTATTTACTTATTATTTATTTATTTACTTATTTATTTGCAGCTATTGTGAATGTGAGGATTACCCTGCACTCTTTCTCCAATCACTTATTATTGGTATATAGAAAGGCTACTGATTTTTGTAGATTAACTTTGTAACCTGCCACTTTACTGAACGTGTTCATCAGTTATGGGAGTTCTCTGGTGGAACTTTTGGAAGCCCTTGGGTGTATCATATGGTCTGCAAAAAGGGATAATTTGACCTCTTCTTTTCCAATTAGAACTACTTTAATTTCCTTCTCTTATCTAATTGATCTAGCAAGAGTTTTGACCACTATATTGAAAAGAAGAGGAGATAATGGACATCCTTGTCTGGTCCCTGATTTTAATGGGAATGCTTCCAATTTTTTTTTTCTTTTAGAATTATGTCAGCTATGGGTTTGTTGTATATAGCTTCAATTATGTTGAGGTGGTGCTCTTTACTGCCAGGTTTTCTTTCCCACCCCTTTCTGTTTTTAATAAGTTCAGCCAGTTTCACATTTGGCTTTTCTAGAAATTCATTTCTTCCTTGAAGTAATGAATTCCAGTTTTGTCAGAATGGTTGTCCCCAAGGGGAAAGGGAACATGGCAGGGTGTTTCATTGGATAGAGTGGCATCTATCCCCATGCCAAGGAACAGATTCAGAAAATCTGTGAACGTGAGTCTCATGTACTGGGAGTCAATTAGCACTGGAGTGCTCACTCCCTGTCTGGTCAATGATGGAAGTCTATTCTGACAATCTAGGCCATTAGCCCAAGGGCAGGTACACAGAAAGAGAAGCGAAGAACATATTTTGGAGAAGGGGAAATGAGAGTGGTGAGTGTGGGTGGAACCCATGCTTAATGGCAGTCCTTTATCCATATTCCTTCTTGGAGACACATTCCTTCAAGAGAAGGATCACCTTGTTCATTTTTGGAAATGGGCCTGTAACATCAGTCATTTCTGCACTTTGACTTAACTTTTTCAAATATCAAGTGCCAGACCAGGATTTGGCATTTCTAACCAAAATGTCCTAAAAGGTACATGAGAACACAGAAAAATATTCAGAAGAAATGAAATTTACTTCACCCCAGGAAATTCTGTCCATCAAAACTTCAAGTCTTTATCCTTTACTGTGGAATCATTATCACCTGTTCTTAAAGCAAACATATTGAAACTGAGAGACCCTCCATTTCAACCATTTTACCATCGCTTTTGACTGGTTTACTGATTGATTATTTATTCACATAGCATACTTCTAGGTTATGCACTTGACAAGGGAGGCCTTATCTCATCAGGGACAGGATGTGCTTTAAAGTAGCAAGAAAGCACCTTGGGAAAGGAGAGGACACAGTCCTTCCATAGAGTAGGTGAGCTAAAGTAGTGGCTCAATGATAGAGAGTACTTGCTGCTCTTCCAGCAGACCCAAGTTCAATTCCCAGAACTCACATAGAGAAGAGTGGCTTAAACTCCCAGTGACTTCAGCTTCAGGAGATCTAGTGTCCTTTTCTGGACTTGGTGGGCACTGCACCAAGGTGGCATATACTCAGACACACACACACACACACACACACACACACACACATAAGTAAAATAAAATAAGTCTCTTTAAAGAAAAATGGCAAAAGATACCTATCAGATAATTTAAAAATACTTCAGAGGTATATTATTATCAATATTACTTAATAATTACTATGCAGGTAGTGGGATAGGATCAAGTATTTAATAATAAGATTATTTGTGATTCAATCCAATGAGCCTTTACTCTGTGTCAGAATATTTACATGTGTTTATTTCTCATTTAACATTGTTTATTAATTGTAATTTAAAATTAGGAAGATTAAGCTAAGAATGAAATTCAGTAATGTATATGGTACCTGAAGAGCAGATTTGAAACTCAGAGTCCCTTCTCCAAACATTAAGACCATGACCTTCTACTATCCCACATTATGAAACTCCTGAATTGAGGGGATTTACATTTGTATAGGTAAAGCTTATAGACAAAAGAAAATGACTGTAACATGAAGCAGCAAATAAAATTTAGCAATACATAGAATGCATGTTATGTCCTATAGGGCATATATGTGAATGATATATAGTATATGTAAATATGTTACATGATGTATACGGCATATACGTATACAGTTGGGGAAGGGGGACCTTCCTTTGGACTATATACAAGCTCTACAAAAAGCCTTTTCCTTAAGTTTGAAGTCAAGTTTCAAAACCAAAGGAAGTAACAATATTTCTAGATACACCCTTACCCACAGTTCAGATCACAATAGAACTGAGAGCTGGTTACCATCTTTTAGGGCCTTAAGTATCCTGACCATGTAGACATTGCTGGTTAAGCTGAAAGGTGTTGACATCTTGAGGGTGTATTTATTATTTGTCTTATTTCTGTGACAAAATACTTCACAAGAAGAAATATGAGGAACAAAGAATTTATTTATTTCGGCTTACAGTTTGAGGGGATACATTTTATCGTGGCAGGAAGGCATGGTAGCAGGAGTGGAAGGCCAGCTGCTCACATTGCATCTGTAGTCAGGAAGCTGAGCAGGAACATCTAAAATCTAATAGGCCATTCTCAGGAATCAACTTCCTCCAACAAGGCTGCACATCCTAAAGGTTCCACAACCTTTTCAAAACAGCACCACCAGCTGGGAACCAGAATGCTAAAACACAGGAGCCTGTAGGAGACATTTCACATTCAACCCACAACAGAAGGCTATTCTTCTTTGGGACAGAAGCTTTGGGGACAGTATATTCACCTATTCCTTTACTGCTGTAACAAATTACTGAAAAATTAGTGGTTTATCTCTTTCTCCATGGCTTTGGAATCTCAGCATGGGCTAGCTGGGTGCTGTGTTCAGAATCTTATGCTATAGTCATGTTGTCTACCAAGATAATGACCTCTTCTGAAGCCTGAGGTACCTTTCGTAATTGCCTCATTTGAGACAGAATTCAATTCCTTGTGGGGTTGGAACTGAAGCACTTGACACTTAGACAGTATGCTTCATGATGTGCTGTGGAATACTGGTATACCACTGCTTGAAAGCCAGCAAAAGATAATTTTCAGTGTATCTTGTCTTTTTCCTTGACACCTTAATCTGGCTAGGTTAGAGCCATTCAAGGGAATCACATTTATTCTCAAAGTCAATCATTCAGAAGCTTTGTTTACATCTGAAAAATCCCTCCACATTTACCATATACCATAGCTTAATCAATGCCAGACTATCACATTAAGGGTTTTCCCTCAGGACCTGGCATAATAACACAAGCTATCTTCGAGTAGTAATTATTTTGGCCCTGTAATCAAAATAAGCAAATTAATATAGAGATAGCTAGGTCTGTGCTAGTTGTAATGCAACTGTCTATACTCCCTGGTAGAAGAACAGGGTGGCTCATAGAACCCTTACTTGAAACTCCAGCCATTTCTCTTCCTATACCTCCCTCCCCAGTGCCTTAGTACATAGGAAGTTAAGGTTGACTAAAGGTTGGGCTCCATGAAGCCACTCCTAGAAGGTCATCATTCATGATGGGGTGAGACTTTGCAATGGTACAGCTGTTGGGGGTCATTCACACTCTAACTGCTCACTCATGTTCTGGAATTAAGTTCAATAAACTTATTTGCTTGCCAAGTTGAATGGTCTGTTGGTACCCTACCTAGGGTGAATAGACTTTCATTCATGTATCCCCAGGAAAATGTAATGCAAGGCAAGGGTAGTCTGTCACATTCACAGACCCACCTACACTCAACAGTATGTGTGTCTGGGCAAGTTATATAAGGTGAGAATCTTAGGAAGTATTTTACAATTCTGTCTACCACACACAAAACAGAGGAATTTTGTTCATTTAACCCAAGGCTATTGGCAACCTGCTATTCATAGGAACACAATATAAGAAACAAAGTATCTAGCTTCATAAAACCATGGAACACTGTTAGGGGCTGAATTTTCTACCATTACCCCAAATCATAGGTTGAAAACATAACTCCTGGCATGTCAGAACATGACTGTGTTTAGAGATAGAACTTTTGCACAGGTAAGTACATTCAAATAGGGATGACTATGGTGGACCACAATCCAATTTGACTAATGTCCTTTTACAAAGAGGAAGTCTGAACTGGTGAGATGGCCTAGCCTGTAAATATGTTTGCTGCCAAGACTGCTGCTCAATTCCCAGGGCCCACATGGTGGGGTGAAAAGAGAAAACAACTCTGCTACAGTCTCTTTAATCTGTCATTGTATGTATATGTCTGTGTGCTATGTGCTTTGAATGTTAAAAGTAGTAATTAAGATTGAAATAAAAGAACTGCATTCACTTTAGCTAGGCTGCCAAAGTAGACAAATTATATGACAGATTGTTGTCATTGAATTCACAAAATCTTGTGCATTTATTGTTAGTCAATAAGTTTTGACATTTTAGAAAGACACAAATGTCTTTAAGTTCATAGAAAGGAAGCAGAGATGGAATATAAATAAGTAAAAAAATGTAAAAAGAAAGAGGCCCTAGGATTTATACGTAGAGCAAAAATCACATGAAGTCATAGCAAATAAGTTGAGGAGAGATGCCTTGGGAGAAACTAGCCCTTTGGGGACTTTGATCTTGGGCTTTCAGCCTCCAGAAGTGTAAGAAAATCAGTTTCCTGTGATCTGAACTGTCTGATCTGGGATATTTGATTATGCAGCTCCACAAATGAATATGGGAGACTTGACAGGAAATTAAACAAGCAGATGAATAATGTTCTGAGTTGCACAATTGTCAGTGAGATAAAATGGAAATAGAGATAATGCCTACTATTTCAAGTTGTTTGTTTAGAATAAGGATGAACTATCTGGAAGAGGAAAGTCATGCCTTCATCCAGGACTCTTGATTTTGGGGGTTTGAACTCTCCAGAGAGTGCCTGGAGCACCCTAGGGAGGGTGTAGTTTCTTCACAGAGAGACAGGAACCCCCAGCCAGGGTAAAATAGAGAAACTTGGATCTGGGTCATCAGGCAGTCCACTAGGGAAATGGAGGGAGATTCCATGGCCTGAAATGCAAGTCAGCCCTGGACCATCTGTGCTGAGTTTTCACTGTGAGGTGGTTGTGTCTAGAGCAAAACGGTAATCAGTCTCAGACAATATTCCCAGGGGCCAGTGTGGTGGCAGCAAGTCTGAAATGGGAAGTCTTTATGAGAAGGTAAGTACAGGGACAACAAATTCTAGCTGTCCTAACACCCTGTAAATATCTGTCCTCCACACCATCTTTAGAGAAAAACGTT
>NW_008348999.1:938995-941030 GCF_000622305.1 Nannospalax galili | reverse complement strand
CTGGGCCAATGGTAAATCTAGAAGTCTCACCAAGGAGTTTGGGATTTTCAGCAGATGCTGAAAGATTGATTCTAGCTTGACTAAGCATGGGCTCCTATCCTTTAAATTTTTTCCATAATAATTCTGTGGGGATATACTTTCCATACTATGTCATTCTCTCTTTTAAAGTATGCAATTCTGAGCTTGCAGGACATTCAAGAAATTCTGTAAACATTACCCTCATTTGCTACCTTGCAGCAGTTTAAAAGTGTAAACAAATTTAGAATGATTTGTGAAAAGATCTCAGAAAACAAGCCAATAATTAGATTGGCTGGATTATGTGTAGTAAGTTTTTGAGGATACTCTCCCACAAACCTCATTAACAGAGGCATAGGAAGATTACAGACATTCAACATTCATTTTCTTCATGTCACTTTTAAATCCTTATCACTTTTCATATTATCTTTGAGACACAATATTTATGATGTCTGGTACATCATTTGAGTTTACTAAATATTTGTTGGGTAAATGAGTACACAGTTCATATTTATCTAGATAAGTAATCAAGCTTTAGTGTATTAACAGAGGCATAGGAAGATTACAGAAGAGAGACATTCATTTTCTTCATGTCACTTTTAAATCCTTATCACTTTTCATATTATCTTTGAGACACAATATTTATGATGTCTGGTACATCATTTGAGTTTACTAAATATTTGTTGGGTAAATGAGTACACAGTTCATATTTATCTAGCTAAGTAATCAAGCTTTAGTGTATGCTTGTTTATTAAAACTGTTTATTATGTTTAATTATCTGTTTTGGGAGAGGCACATGCCATAGCATGTTTGTGGTAATCAGAGGACAACTAGGGGGCGTCTATTCTCTCCTTCCATCACATGTCTTCTGGGGTTTGACTCAGGTCATAAGCCTTTCATGGCAAACACCTTTACCCACTGAGTTATCTTTTTGACTCTGGTGTACATTTATGAATTATTTCAATCTGAACTCATTAAGAAATAACAGGAACTGCTCTCTGTTCTGCTTATCGTGAACCCTGAACCATAACTGGCAAGTACATTTTATTTATAGATTTATCCTTTTCTAGTATGTCCATATTAATTTTATAATAATCTTTTATGTTTTCATTAATTTAATATCTCTTATAATTAATGTATCATTTGAGAGTGTTTAAAGATAGTGTAATATTCTCCATTTTTATATATGGCCTTCCCTTGTTTTCTGCACCTTTGAACATGGACATCACACCAAATCAGATGCAAATTTTGGGTGCTTCTTTTCTAATTTTTCATGACTCTTCTAAATTTCTTTTAGTGATTTTGTTTTTAATTTTGATTATGCATATATGTCTACATATTGTATGTATGTTTGTGCATGCAAGTGCAGTGGCCATGGAGGACAGAAGATGTCAGATTCCCTGCAACTGGAGTTAAAACAGCTATGAGCTGCCTGACATGGGTGCTGGGAACTGAACGCAGGCCCTCTTTAAAAGTGGTACATGTTCGCCAGGCATGGTGGTACATGCCTTTAATCCCAGCACTTGGGAGGCAGAGGCAGGTGGATCTCTGTGAGTTCGAGGCCAGCCTGGTCTACATAGTGAGTTCCAGGACAGCTGGGGCTACAGGGAGACCCTGTCTCAAAAAGACCAAAAAAAGAAAGAAAGAAAGCAGTACATGTTCTTAAGCACTGAAATTATCTCCAGCCCTGAATTTCCTTAATACTTAATAAGTCTGTACTCAGAGATACAGAATTTGATGAGTATATTCATGTACTTCCTTGGGCTTTTCCCTGATATGTTTTGTCTTTAATTAGATGTTCACAGACATAGGAATTAACTGTTGGGTTTAGTTCAAATACAGAATGGAACTGACACCACTGGCTTCAGATTCTACATCTATTTCCTTCTGTTTCTCTTCAGATCAAGAGGCAATGCTTGTCTATTGGCTCAGGGAACATTTTTCAATCTTTCCTATTGGAGGAAATGTTGCTAATGGCAGTCACATAGTAACTGGGAAGAAACCAGGGTAAGATTGAAAC
>NW_008348999.1:937966-938858 GCF_000622305.1 Nannospalax galili | reverse complement strand
TCAATCACAGCCATGATTTAACTTCCTGAATCAACCCAGTTTTCATTAAATCAGACAATAAGTAAAAGCTTGAAAAACAAACCAGAAGGACACAAGAACCAAATGAAAGCTCTCGCCAAATCAGAATCTACTTAATCAAGAAAAATAAAGGACATGTTGGGTTATAACCCAAAATATAAAACAAAGATCTGTATAAGTATACAAATAAAAAGGTAAAAGAAATCAAGATCCAAATGAGCATACAAAATAATCTATGCAGATACTGCTCTCCTCAAGGAGGTGGATTCTGAGTTCCTCGAGATGCTACCTACAGCCTGCACCATGTAACTTTTCTTCCACAGAGAGAAGAGAAGGAGTTACTTGATTTTAGGGAAGCATGAAGAGAAAGACATTAGCCTCAAGGTGCTCTTAAGCTCAACACCAGAAGTTGTATCCTGAGTCGGTACCTGTGCTGGTTTGAACGAAAATGTCCCCCATAGGCTCCAAGTATTTGGACATTTTTGTCCCCCAGTTGGTGGTGCTGTTATGGGATGTCTTAGAAGGTGTGGCTATCCTGGAGGAAGCACATCACCGGTGGTGGTCTTAGAGAGCTTTTAAGCCTTGCCGGATCTCCAGTCACTCTTTTGCTTCCTTGTGCCTGCTAGAAGATGTAGAGCCTAGTTTCCACTCCCCCTCCAGCCACTTCTGCCACCATGCCTCCCTAGCAAGATGAACTGTAATTCCCCTGGAACCTTAAGCTCAAATAAATTCTTCCTTCTGTAAGTTGCTTTGGGTCAGTGTTTCTATCACAGCAACAGAAAAGTGACTAATACAGTACCCCTCAGAGGATGTGGTAAGAATGTCATCTTATTTCTGTGACCCTCTTCCCAAATAAAATAACCCCGAGAGTAAT
>NW_008348999.1:920870-936974 GCF_000622305.1 Nannospalax galili | reverse complement strand
TGGAGTTAAGGACGGTTTGTAGCCACCATGTGGGTGCTGGGAATGGAACCTGGGTCCTCTGCAAGAGTGGTCAGTGCTCGTAACTGCTGAGCCATGTCTCCAGCTCTATGTACTTTTGATATTCATGTTAAGGTAGACCAAAGGACTGGACTTAACTTTGTGTTTGACTTGAAGTAGGGAATGAGCTTAGATTTTTTTCTTGTATTCAGTACATATTGAACTTTTCCATCCTATAGTATACAATGTCATGAAGCTTCTTTAAGAACCACGGGTTTGTATTTGTGAAGAACTAGGGGAGTAACTCCTCTGTGGCTCTACCTTCAACCCAAGTAGCCACAAAGCTGTCTAGGAAGGGCTTCCATTCATCAGCAGCAGAAAAGCAGTACGAGAAAATTACTTTATTTACTAATTTATTTTTGCATGTGATGTGTGTAGTATGTATGTATGTGTCTGCATGTGTGTACATGCACTTGGGTGTCCAGCTACCTCAGTTTCCTATCCTGTGGTTGTGATAGGATACCCTAACAAAAGCAACTTAAAGGATAATGGATTTATTTTATCTCACAGTTCCAGGTTATACTACATCAATGCAGTGAAGTCACAGTGGTTAGAACTTGGGAGAGCTGGTCATATGACATCTGTAACCACAAATTTAGAGCAATGAATGCTTACACAGTACAAGATTCCAGCCAAGGAATGGCGCCAAACACACGGAGAGTCTTTACACTTCAATTAAAACAGTCAAGATAACTCCCCACAGGCATGCCCAGAGACCCATAATATCCCAGGTGATTCTAAATTCTGTCAAGTTGACAATTTTCACAATGGGTGTACATTAGCATATGTTCACCTTTTAGAGCTAATATTTCAGATTATTGCATATAGAATCCTGAAATTGATGTCAGAGGATTCTTCTTTTCAATTATTTATTTAATAACCACAGATGCATCTCTTTCAAAATTGGCTGTAAATTTTATGTTCACAGTTGAATTAATACGATTATACAATATTGAACTCAGTATAAACCCTATAAGACATGAAATTGAATGAGGTTTTAACCTTTAAAAAAGATATGCACTTCATTTTCAAATATACTGTTTCATACAGAAAAACTTATTTTTAACACTACTAATACTTAGATGTTTACACATGCATCTTTAATCTCTATGTATCTGATTATTACTAGTCACAGTCAATTACTTTCTGAGATCTTTGGCAGGCAAGCATGTATATAAAATCATCAGGTAGATTTCAATGGTAATGTGTTTCACCTCTACTAATTAACATGAAGCAAATTTTTATGCTTCTTACTTAAATATAACTAATTTTTTAAATTTGTTGATTTTTTGTGCATGTGTTTCATACCGAACATCCCAAACAATGTTATTCATCTATACACCCACAACCAAAAGGGCACTCTCCCATAGTCTCCCCCTTCCCACTGGAGCCCATACACTCTGTAATCCCTGTCACTGTCCACTGTGTTGTTGGCATCCCCAGCAATTCTCAGTGCTTGTCCATCTGCTGAATCTAGTCAGCCTATCTAGAGTTCCTTGTTTTAGGAAGATCAGCTCTTCCTCATCTAGCAGCAATCAGTTGCCAATATTCCTTAGATAAGATTGGGGTCTGCTGTTCATTTTCCCTGTTCTATGCTGTGTTACTGTCTGGGAGTCACTTGGGCCACCCTAGCCAACAACTCAAAGGAAGGTATCTCCTCTCTGTCATTGTTTCTTGTTATATAGCATTTAGCTATACAAAGGACTCTTAAAGAATTATACTGATCCCTTTAATCTTTGGTTATACTTTCCTTTTGGGTCTTTAAGACCATATGGTTTGGCTCAGATAAACCAATTTATTTTTACTTTTAAGGTCGTTTGAGGGTATGCTCCTCAAGGATCACATGGGCTTGGGAGGCGCCCCTGGCTCCTTTCTTTTACCAGTTCCATACACATGAAGATAAGGCAAGGCCCTGTTCAAACCATGGCTGGCTTCACTTGGATGCATGAAGTAAATGTTTCCTGTGTTGACCCTCCCCTTTGTAGACTGGACACTGGTTCAAGTCCATTTGATGGCATCTCCATGGCCTCCTTGATCAAGAGGACAGGTGACTCACCACAGTTACAGGACATGTTGAGAGATGTTCATAGTCCTCTGGACCTTAGTTGACCCAGGAGGACAAGGAGCAAAAATTGTCCTTTATGTCCCTATGACCAAATTAGTATAGGCCTCAAAGTGTGGCTGTTAGACATTTAAGAAGGTTAGTTATACCACTCTGGCACTTTTAATTATCATGTGCTATGTTGATAAAGCTTGGACGAAGACAAAACATTCTTAGATAAACCTTACCTACACAAGTCTTATATTCCTTGAGCTAGTTGTATGTATAATCTGTCAGTGGGTTCTTTGATTAATATGGCTCTGTTTTTTTTTTTTAAAAAAAACAAACAAACTAGGCATTATTTATCTCTTGTATTGTCTAACCCTTCCACCATGACTTCCCCATTTAAACTGCCCTCATTTTTCCCATTTCTCCCTTAAAAATACCCTTCTCCCATGGTCCCACCTCTCTTGAGCTCCTTTTTTCTCTTTATCCCCTTAAAATAACCCCATTTTTCTCCATATCGCCCATATTAATGCTTGTTTCCTACTGTTCTTCTCTTTCATATTCTTTCTTTTCCTTTACCTCCCTGGTTCCTTTTTGTTACCCTGGTTCCTGTAGTTACGTCTGGATACATACTCATTTATCAGGATTTGGGGCTGGGATCCACATATGAGGCTGAACAGGCATCGTTTTTTCTGAGTTTCTGGGTTTTTTTTTTTTTTTCTGACTCTGTGGTACTTCATTTTGTATAACAGTTTCTATATCCATCCATTTACCTGCAAATTTCATGATTTCATCTTTCTTTACTACTGAGTAAAACTATCGTATAAATAAACCATGTTTTCATTAACAACTTGTCAGTTGAGGAACACTTAGCTTACTTCTATTTCTTAGCTATTGTGAAAAGAGCAGCAACAAACAAGTCTCTCTGCAATAGGATCTATGTATCTATGTATCTATCTATCTATCATCTATCTATCTATCATCTATCTATCTATCATCTATCTATCTATCATCTATCTATCTATCTATCATATATCTATCTATCTATCTATCTATCTATCTATCTATCTAATAGGAGCTATTGTGAAAAGAGCAGCAACAAATAAGTCTTTCTGCAATGAGTTCTTTGGGTATATGCTAAGGAGTGGTATAACTGGGTCAAATGGAAGGTTCATTTTTAGTTAAGAGTTCTCTACACTGCTTTCCATAGGGGTTGAATGAGTTTCGAGTCCCACCAGTAGAGGTTGAGCATTCCCCCTTCCCCACATCCTCTCCAACATTTGGTGTCATTTGTTCTCTTGATCTTTGTCCCAGCCCACGGGATCTGCAATGGGGTACCTGGAGTTGGGGGTGGGGATTGGATGGGGCAAGAGACACAAGAAATGGAGACAAGATAGGGTTCTGATCAAGTCTCATTTATTGCAGCACAAACATGAGGTTAAATAGAGAATGAGAACAAAGGAGTACAGATTGAGAGTAATTATATCAGCTAGACGGCAGGGGCCCAGATGTACTCTAAGGGAGGAATCTACTGATTAACAGAAAACAGGGCAGTTTACTGGAAAAGAGTACAAGGCCGTGGGCCAAGGCTGAGGGCTCCATCCCGTGCCCATGGGAGGAGAGTCGGCAGAATGGAAAGTTACCAGCTTAGGTCTGTTCAGCAGTTTTGAGAAATGGCTGAGCCTCAGGCTCCCAACAGATCTTAGCCAGTCTGACTGGAGTAAGATGAAATCTTAAAGTGGTTTTAATTTGCATTTCCCTAATTACTAATGATGTTGAACACCTTTTAGGATGCTTCTTAGCCATCTTTCTTTCTTCTTTTGAGAACTCTCTGTTCAGCTCCCATCTTTTAATTGGGTTACTTCCTTTCAGGATTCTTTGTTTTTTGAGTTCATTGTATATTCTGGATGCTAATTCTCTGGTGAAGATTTTCTCCCATGCTGTGGGTTTTTTTTGTTTTTTGAGTTCATTATATATTTTGGATGTTAAACCTCTGTCATATGTGTCCCTAGTGAAGATTTTCTCCCATTCTGAGGGGTTTTTTCTTCACTTCCCTGGTTGCTTCTTTTGGTGTACAGAAGCTTTTTAGTTTAATGAGGTCCCATGTATTGATTCTTGACCTTGTTTCCTGAGCAATTTATGTTTGGTATAGAAAATCCTTTTCTACACATATATCTAGTAGGTTATTGCCAATGTTTTCTTCTAATAGTTTCAGAGTTCACATTGAGGTCTTTGATCCATTTGGAGTTGACTTTTGTGCAAGGTGAAAGATAGGGGTTTGCCAGCACCATTTGCTGAAGATGCTGTCTTTCCTCCAGTGAATGTTCTTGGCCCCTTTGTCAAATATCAGGTGGTTGAAATTTCATGTACTCAAATTTGGGTCTTCAATTTTGTTCCATTTGTCTACGGGTCTATTTTTGTGCCAGTACCATGTTGTTTTAATGACTATATCTCTGTAATACAGTTTAAAATCTGGTATAGCAATCCCTGACCTGAGCATTGGTCTTAGTGCTCAGTGTTGCTTTGGCTGTCTGAGGCCTTTTGTTCTTCCATATGAATCTTAGGATTTCTTTTCCCAACTCTGTGAAGAATGTCATGGGGATTTTGATTGGCTTTGCATTGAATCTATAAATGGCATTTGGAAGGATGGTCATTTTCACAGTATTAATTCTTCCAATCTATGAGCATGGGAAATCCTTCCATGTTCTGATGTCTTTCTCAATCTCTTCCTGTAAAGATTTAAAATTTTCATTGTAGAGTCTTTAATGTCTTTGGTCAGGTTTCTTCTGAGATATTTTAATTTTTTTTGAGGTATTGTGAAAGGGAGTGTTTCAATATACTCTATCTTATTGCTTGTTATTGGTTTATGGAAAGATTACAGACTTTTGTAGATTAATTTTGCAATCTTCCACTTTACTGAACGTGTTAATAATTTCTAGGAGTTTTCTGGTAGAACTTTTGGTGTCTCTTAGATTTAATATATAGTTTCCAAAAAGGGATAATTTGACCTCTTCCAATTATTACTCTTTTAATTTCCTTCTCTTGTCTTGCTGCTCTTGCAAGAGTTTCAAGCACTATGTTGAAAAGGGGTGGAGATAGTAGACAGCGTTTCCTGGTTCCTGATTTTAATGGGAATGCTTCCAATTTTTCTCCATTTGGAATGATGTTGGCTGTGGATTTGTTGTATATGGATTTAATTATGTTGAAGTACATTCCCTCCAGTCCAAGTCCCTCTAGGACTTTGAACAGAAATGCATGTTGAATTTTCTCAAAGGCATTCTCTGCATCTATTGAGATGACCATGTGGTTCTTATCTTTGAGTCCATTTATATGATTTATGACATTTATCAACTTACATATACTGAACTGTCCTTGTATCTCTGGAATAAAGCTGACTTAATCATGGTGGATGATCTTTTTGATGTGTGTCTGTATGTGGTTTACAAGTATCTTGTTGAGAATTTTTGCATCTATGTTCATTAAGGATATGGGTCTATAGTTGTCTTTTTTGGTTGTATCTTTACCTGGCTTTGGTATTAGAGTGATGCTGGTTTCATAGAAGGAATTTGGAAGTTCTCCCTTCATTTCTATCTTTTTGACTAAATTAAGTAGTATTGGATGTAGTTCTTCTTTAAATGTCTGGTAAATCCATCTGGTCCTGGGCTTTTTTCAATTGAGAGCTTTTGTATTACTGTTTCAATTTCCTTATGTGTTATGGGTCTGTTTAAGCTGTTGATCTCCTCTTTGTTTAGTTTTTGTGGTTCCCATGCTTTTAGATACCCATTCATTTCTTTAGGTTTTCAAATTTATTAGCGTATAGGTTTTTAAAGTATTCCCTTATAATGTTCTGGATCTTTTTAGTGTCTGTTGTGATGTTTCCCATTTCATCTCTGATTCTGTTGATTTGTCATTCTTCTTTATCTTTTCAAAGAACCAGCTCTTGGATTCATTGATTCTTTGTATTGTTTTCTTTGTTTTTATTTCATTAATTTCTGTTCTGATTTTTGTTGTTTCTTCTTGTCTGCTGGATTTGGGTCTCATTTGTTGCTGCTTTTCAAGTGTCTTGAGTTGCAATGTTAAGTCATTTATTGTGTTCTTTCTGAACTTTTAATGCAGGCACTTAGAGCTATAAACTTCCCTCTAAGGACTTCTTTCAAAGTGTTCCAGGAGTATTGTTGTGTTGTACTGTCCTTTTCATTAGTTCAGAAATACTTTTATTTATTTCTTAATTTCTCCTTTGACCCATTCATCATCAGGAGTGTGTTGTTTAATCTCCATGTGTTCATGTAGTTACTAGAGTTTCTTCTGGTGTTGATTTTAAGCTTTATTGCATTGTGGTCTGATAGAATTCATGGAATTATTTCAATCTGTTCGTATTTTTTAGGTTTGTTTTGTGTCCCAGTATATGGTCAATTTTGGAGAAAGTTCCATGGGGCGCTGAATAGAAAGTATATTCTTTGGTGCTTGGGTGGAATATTTGGTAGATGTCTGTTAGGCCCATTTTATGTATAATATTGTTCAATTCAGATGTCTCTCTGTTAATTCTTTGTCCTGTTGAGCTAGCTAATGGAGACATTGAGGTATTGAAGTCTCCTATGGTTAATGAATTAAAGTCCTGTAGCATTGTTTTTATGAAGTTGGGTGCACCAGAGTTTGCTGAATGTATGTTCATGATTGTAATATCTTCTTGGTCAATTGTTCTTTGATGAGAATGAAGTGGCCCTCTTTATCTCTTCTGATTAGTTTTTTTCATTGAGGTATATTTTGTCAGATATTATGATTTCAACACCTGCTTTTTCTTAGTACCATTCACTTCGTAGATTTTTTTCCCCAACCTTTTACCTTTAAGGTAGTGCCTCTCCTTGAAAGTGAGATGAGTTTCCTGCAGACAACAAAAAGATGGGTTTTGTTTCTTAATCCATTCAACTAGTCTGTGTCTTTTGACCAAGGAGTTCAGTCAATTGATATTTAAAGTTATTAATGAAAGATGTGTATTGGGTCCTGTCATTTTTATTTCTGTTCACATTCTTGGTGTAGCTATGCAATTCCTTAATTATACCTTCATTAATTTCTTTCTCTAACTATTTGGGTATAGTCATTTCTTTCTTTAGCTCTTTGTATTGCTTCAAGAACTCTCTGAAAGGCTGGTTTTTTGGACATGAATTCTTTCAGCCTATTTATGTCATGGAAGATTTTTTTCCCCCTTGACTATAATAGACATTCTGGATGAGTAAATAATCTTGGTTGGTGTCTGTGGTCATTTGGAACTGGGAATACTTTGGTCCAGGCTCTTCTGGCTTTCATAGTTTGCACTGAAAAGCAGCTGTAATTCTGGTGGGATTTCCTTTATATGTGACTTATTGTTCTTCTTTTGCAGCTTTCAGTATTCTCTCCTTGTTCTGTACGTTTAGTGTTTTTGCTATGATGTGCTGTGGAAAGTTTCTTTTCTGAGCCTATTTGGTGTTCTATATGCTTCTTGTATTTGTATAGGCATGTCTTTGTTTAATTTTGGAAAATTTTCTTCTATGATTCTGTTGAAGATCTGGTCCATACCATTATCCTAATATTCTTCTCCTTCCTGTATGCCTATGATTCGTAGTTTTGGACTTTTTCTGGTGTCACACAATTTCTGCATATTCTGTTCTTGTATTTTCTTAAATTTTTCATAATCTTTGCTTGAGTGGTCTGATTTGTCCACTTTATCTTCCAGTTTTGATATTCTGTTTTCCATTTCATTCATCCTATTGGTGAGGCTTTCTCCTGTCATTTCTAATTGGCTTACTGAGTGTTTCACTTTCTTCTTCATTTCAGCCTGAGCATTCTTCAATATTTCTAACTCTTCTGAATTCGTTCAGAAGTTCATCCCTATTTTCTTTCAATTCAATGATTTCTTTGTGTATTCTTTAAATTCACTTAATTCTTTTATCATATTTATAATTGTTCCTTTGAGTTCCATGTCCTGTGTTATCTCTGGGGGGTTCTCATTGTACTACTCTAGAGGACTATTGGCACTTCGTAGGGATATATTATTTTGATTTTTCATGTTATTATTCTTTCTCAGTGACTTTGACCTGTGGATTTTCTTTTATAGATTCTGGTTCTTGTGTAAGACTCAAGCCTTCATTTGTTCAGCTTAGGTCTTCTTGTTTTTGTAAGCTTTATGTGCCTTTGTGGTTTGCTTGTTGGGCATGAAAAGCTGGTTGGTCTAGGCTTCAGATTCTGTCCTTTGATTATATATTGGAGTTTTCAGATGGCTTTCATCCTGCTGCTCAGGAGTTCCCACAGGGGCCCAAGTCAGATGAGGACCAGATGCTCTCAGGCTTTCTCCTAATGTCTAGATCCCTCCAAGAAAGATGCTGGCCTCAGGAATTTGAGGGCTGTGTTGGCCTGGGAGCAAGGCCCAGAAAAGATGCTGGTGCCCAGGGATGCAAAGGGAGGTGGGGGTGAGAAGAGGCCTGAGGTCTCTTGGGGACTACAGGGAGGAGTTGGGTTGGTCTGGATACAAAGGATCAGGTAGCAGTAGGGAGTTCAGGTCAAAAAGTCAGTCCAGAGGTCTGGGGTGCCCAGCCAGTCCCCCTGCTAGGAAGAGAGATAGTGTGGGGGAGCTGGGAGGGTGAATGAGGCTGGGGGAATCAAGGTGAAGTGGGTACAGCCACCAAACTTACCCAGGCAAGCTGCTGGCTTGAGGAAGCTGTGGGGATGGACTGCCCAGAGATGCAAAGGGAGGTAGTGACTAGGGGAGGCATTGGGTTGGTCTGGATGAAAAGGATCAGGAAGCAGTGGGGAGTTTGGACCAAGAGGTCAGAACAGAGGACTGGGGTGCTAAGATGGGAAATGTGTCAGTACTCCTGCTAGGAGGAGAGATAGGGTGAGGGAGCCAGGAGGGTGAATGAGACTGGGGGAGTCAAGGCACAGTGGGCTCAGCAAAACTTACCCAGGCAAGCTTCTGGCTCCAGCCAGAGAATTCTTTAATCACTCTCCACTGAGGTGGAATCTCTCAATAAACCAGGAGCTCACCTGTTCTGGCTGTCTGGCTAGTCAACTTTTGGCCTCAGGATCCTTTATCTTTGCCTGCTGAGTTCTGGGACTACAGGCAGCTTCCATGCCTGTCCAGCTCTTTACACCAGTTTCCGGGATCTGAACTTTCATCTTTACACATGTGCAACAAGCATTTTTCCTCTGAGCCATCTCCCAACCTAAATTTGGAAGTCTGTTCCTGACTGGACTCAGGCAGAGGCCACCTAGTCTGACCATGTTCTTGAAAAGAAATGTGAGCCAATGTAATTGTTCAGGCCCTTATTTAATATATCTCCTCTTAAGCTAGAATTAAAAACTCTAATCATTAAGGCTTTGTATAATATCCCCAGCCTAGCTCTCTAATTTCCTATATTTCAATTCTTAACACCAGTCCAATGCTGACTTCTACCTAGTCCTCAAAGATATCACATCAGAAATTTAAAATATCTTCTTTCTTCTATTAGAAAATCATGCCTTCCTGTGAATTCCCCTGTCCAGGATATTTCCTGTGCCATATCTGTCCTGGTTAATTCTTATTCTTTCTACCAATTTCATAGTACATTTTCCCTAGAAGACTTCCCCCATCCATCAGAAGTACATTCACCTGTTGTAACTCATGGCATCAGGAGACTCCAGAAGTAAATTAACTTCTCTTGTCCAGGAAAGCTGAAACTAACAAGCTTCTCCCCAAGGCTACAGAAGCAGTAAACAATGATTGAGGAGAGCAGCTGAAAGGGTGCTCTGTGATCCACCAGGCTGCCTGGAGGAGACTCCAGTCTGTCCAGCTGGCTGCTCTCCATGCAGAGAGCTCCAGAATTGAAGGTTTCAGGAGACAGCACCCAGGCTGGGATGGGTTTTTCAGTGACATAGCTGCCTTTGAGTTATCTATGCCTTTGTAAGCAGCCCCTCACCCATATTCCTATACATACTTTCAATAAACTCATTGGTTCACCAAGTTGGACTTCAGTAGAAAAGTTTCTCTGGAGCCGGGCATGGTGGCACATTCCTTTAATCCCAGCACTCAGGAGGCAGAGGCCAGTGGATCTCTGTGAGTTCAAGGCCAGCCTGGTCTACATAGTGAGTTCCAGGACAGCTGGGGCTACAGCGAGATCCTATCTCAAAAAGACCAAAAAAAAAAAAAAGTTTCTCTGGTCCCTTGTTAGTTCCCTATTGTTAGCGACTAGACCTGTATGTCCAGTCTCTCAGCAGAAGTATCACAAGACACCATTGCACTCGCCTTTGTCACAGTCACCTTTGGTTAATCACTTTCATTTTTTACCAAGTTAGTTTGTTTAATTTTGTGAAATATCAGGTTCAGTAACATTCTCAGATTCTACCATGGAATGAGACAAAGAGCAGATTCTTTGAAAACAGACATCAAATAAACAAAAGAGATGCAAATGATCCTGCAGGTATGGCCCTGGACCACTGGAGTTACTTATGATGTGTGATGCTGCATACAGAAGGAATGGAGGATGGCATGCAGAACTCTGTGTGATTGAAGCCAGCTTGGTTTATATAGCCAGTTCCAGGCCATCTGGAACTACAGGGAGATTCTGTCTTTAAAAGACCAAAATAAATAAATAAATAAAAAATCTGGATTTCTCCAACACGGACTGCCACACTTCAGGCACTGTCCCTCCAGCAGCCGGCCTTACATAAGATGGGAGAGTATGAGTGCACAGGTTTTAAACAAAAGAGTATTTTTATGACCTTCTATGGCATGATGTCCAGATACTTTGTATCTTGAACAAAGAATTGAGCAAGATACAAAAAGGCCATAATAAAAGTGTAGATTTGTTGTGAGTGAGGGTCAGGAGGGATGACTCAGCAGTTAAGGGCACTTGCTGCTCTTATGGAGGACCTGAATTCAGTTCCCAGGACCCACAATGGGTAGGTCACAACTGCCTGTAATGCCAGTTGAGGGAATCTGATGCCCTTTTCTGACCTCCATGCACACACACACACACACACACACACACACACACACATCTAAAAAGTGTAAGCAAAAGAGAAAAAGTACATTCCATAGGGTGATATCAGGAACAAGCTTGCTTCACATAGAGCAAGAATCCCTATGTGTCAGGGTCCAGGGACTTTTAACCACAAAAGAGAAGGGAGGGGGTTCCCCAAAGAAGTGGATGTGTCTTTGACTGGCACAGGTCATTGGCATCTCTAGGTTATATGAAGTTTTATACACTGTGCATGTGCCATCCCATCATCCTCTTTGTTAAATAATGTACATGACATGTATTCCTTATGCTTTAGCTCTTTAGTGGTTTTCAGCAGTGACACAGTCATCTTAGGACAATTTAGATTTTTTTTTCAATTTTTACAAAAACATTATTGAGAATTTCATAATGCACATAAGTTGTTTTGATCAAATCCATGCTCACTCCCTCTCCTCCAATATTCCCCCCTCTGAAGAGGTAACCCTAAAATATTTTAAGGATTAGATAGAAGCTCCCAAATACTTTTGACTTTTGTGGCCTTGGAACAGAGTATGTTGCTAACAGGCCTAAGGGCATTTTGGCTTTTAGCCAAGAAACTGGCTACATTTCTTTGGGGTCTTTTTACCCGAACTGCCTAGCCAATTCCTACCTCCTACTCATATCACACAATCCTCTGAAGAGGTTACCCAACTTGCAGACTTTTTACCCTAACTGCCTAGCCAATTCCTACCTCCTATTCTTATCAAACCATCTTCTGAAGTGGTTACCCAAATTGCCAATAGGGAATTGGGATGCAGACTGCTCTGGTGTTTTCCATGCTGAACAGGGACACAGGGTGAGGCAATTAGGGTACCCCTTTAGTGGGTCTATCTTAAAGATGTCCATTCCAAATCACATAACTCTTGTCTGTGGGGGGAAAAGAAAGTCCTTGACTGGTGAATAGATGTGAAGGAGAAGTAAAGGCAAGAGTAGTTAGCATTACAAGTTCTAGACAGGGAACCAGAATAAAGTCAAAACAAGGCAATTTTCAAATGTTCATATGAGAGTCCACTGGAGTTTCTTGATGAGGGCTTCCAAAAGTATCCCTCTATTGGGTTCTTTCTCATTTTACTATTGTCTCCCAAGGCTGGACTAGTTGGCTGGGAAGAGTGGCTGGGTATTCAGGTGAGGATCCAATGTTCTTGACGAGGGCTTCCAAAAGCATCCCTCTATTGGGTTCTTCCTCATTTTACTGTTGTCTCCCAAGCCTGGACTAGTTGGCTGGGAAGAGTGGCTGGATATTCAGGTGAGGATCCAGTGCCTGCTTGGCACTCCTTTAATGAATGAGCACAACTGTCAACAAGCCCAATTGTGACTACGTTTAGCAATCAGGCTCAGCTGAAGTCGTGCTGATGGTAGTTATTTCATGCAGAAGGGATTACTGTGTATCATCATCTTATTAAAAGAACCTGAAATTTAAAAGGATTGGGTGCTTAGAGCCACATATGTGGGAGAATATAGATTGTTTATTTTTCTGAGTCTGTGTTACTTCACTTAGTATAACAGTTTCTAGATCCATCCATTTACCTGCAAATTTCATTATTTCATCTTTCTTTACTGCTGAATACAACTCCATTGTGCAAATATACCACATTTTTGTTAACCACTCATCAGTTCAGGGACACTTAGGCTGCTTACATCTCTTAGCTGTTGTGAAAAGTGCAGCAACAAACATGGTTGTTCAAATGTCTCTACAATAGGATGGGTCCTTTGCGTATATGCCAAGGAGTGATATAAAAGGGTCATATGGTAGTTTCATTTTTAGGTTTTGCTTTTTTTTTTTTTTTCCTTTGGTCTTTTTGGGACAGGATCTCCCTGTAGACCCAGTTGTCCAGGTTGCACGAGTTTGCAATCCCACCAGCAGTGAACGAGTGTTCCTCGTTCTCCACATCCTCACCAGGATTTGGTATCATTTGTTCTCTTGATCCTAGCGGTTGGTTGGGGTAAGGTGATACCTTAGGGTGGTTTTAATTTTCATTTCCCTAATTACAATTACTAATGATGGTGAACACTTCTTGAGGTATTTCTTAGCCATCTTTATTTCTTCCATTGAGAACTCTCTGTTTAGATCTATTACCAATCTTTTAATTGGGTCATTTGGTTTCTTGCTTCTTTGTTTTTTTGAGTTCTTTATATATTCTGGATGTTAAACCTCTGTCAGATGTACCACTAGTGAAATTTTTTTCTCATTCTGTGGGTTTTCTCTTCACTTTCTTGATTGTTTCTTTTGCTGTGCAGAAGGTTTTTTTGCTTAATGAGGTACACTCAGGCTTCCTTCATGACGTAGAGGCAGGATCCAGGGTCTCTCAGGCAGTCCTGAGGATTTTCACCCCTATCCCCGAGGGAGGCCAGATGGGGGCCAGAACTTGGCACTCTCTGGTGGTCTGCTGAGCTCACAGCCTTAGCCTACCAAAGCCAGATCTGCTATGGGGCCTTTGGAGGGGCCTCACAAAATCGCAGGTGGGGGATGGTATGGCGAAATTAGGGGAAGCTCACTACCACATGGAGGCAGGATCCAGGGGCTGTCAGGCTGTCCCCTGGGTTCTCAGGACCTCTGGTAGTGGGAGGGCCAGAGGGAGGCCAGAACCCCACACTCTCTGGCAGTCTGCTCAACAATCTAGATTTTTAAGATCTTAAAAAATATATGTGTGCTAGAGCTGGATAGTTGACTCAGAAGTTTAGAGCACTTACTGTACTTGCAGAGGGCCTGGGTTTGGTTCCCAGTACCAACATGGCAGTTCACAACTGTCCATAACTCCAGTTGCAGCAGATATGATGCCCTGTTCTGGCCTCCAAGGGCATTGCATGCAAATGGTGCACTTACATACATGCAAGCAAAATACACATACCCATAAAATAAAAATGAATAAATAAAAAATTCAAAATGGAGTGGGCATAGCAGAAATCCTTGTCTGGTTCCTGATTTTCATTGGAGTGTTTCCAGTTTTCCTCCATTTAGAATCATGTTGACTGTGAGTTTATTGTATATAACCTTAATTATATTGAGGTATATTCCCTCCAGTTCAATTTCTTCTAGGACTTTTATCATGAATTCTTGTTGGATTTTCTCAAAGACTGTTTTGACATCTATTGAGATGATCATGTGATTTTTGTCTTTAAGTCCATTTATATAATTTATTATGTTTATTGACTTATGTATATTGAACTATCCCTGAATCTCTAGAATAAAGTCAACTTCATAATGGCCAATGATGTATTTGATGTGTGTCTGTATGTGATTTGTGAATATTTTGTTGAGAATTTTTGCATTTATGTTTATTAAGGATATGGGTTTATAGCTTTCTTTTTTTGCTGTGTCTTTATCTTGTTTTGGTATTAAACTACTATTGACTTTGTAGAAGCTTCAGTGTTCTCTCTTCATTTCTATATTTTGAATAATTTAAGTAGTATTGTTTGTACATCATTGGAGGTCTGGTAAAATTTTGCTGTGAATCTACCTGGGCCAGGTCTGAGGGTTTTGTTGTTGTTTTTGTTTGTTTATTTTTCGGTTGGGAGGCTTTGTATTGTTTCAATTTCCTTAATTGTTTTGGATCTATTTTAGTTGTTGATCTCCTCTTGGTTTAACTTTGGTGTTCCATTGAATTTAGAAATTCATCCATTTCTTTTAGTTTTCAAATTTAATAGAATATAGGCTTTTAAAGTACTCCCTTACAATTCTTTGGAACTATTTATTGTCTGTTGTAAAGTTTCAGCTTTCATCTCTAATTTTGTTGATTTCGATTTGCTATTTCTTTTTGTTAGTTAGGATGAGGGTCTATCTTATTTAAATTTTCAAATAACCAGCTCTTGATTCATTAATTCTTGGTAGTTCTTAAATTTGCTTCTATTTCATTGTTTTATGCTCTGATTTTTATTATTTCTTCTTGTGTACTGGATTTGGGTTTGGCCTGTTGTTTTTTCAGATTCTTGAATTGTACCATTAAGTCATTTATTTGTCCTCTTTCTGATTTTTAATGCAGGGGCTTAAGGCTATAAACTTCCCTCTTAGGACTGCTTTTAGTGTGTCTCAGAGGTTTTGTTGCATTGTGTTATCAAATATTTTTATTATTTATTTCTTTTTTGACCCATTCATCATTCAACAGTGTGATGTTTAATCTCCATGACTTCATGTAGTTACTAGAGCTTCTTTTGCTATTCATTTTAAGCTCTGTTTCATTGTGGTCCAATAGAATACTTGAAATTATTTCAAATTTTATTTATTTTTTGTGCTCCAGTATGTGGTGTATTTTGAAGTATCTTCCATGGGATGCAAAGTAGTATATGCATTCTTTGGTGCATGGCGGAATATTCTGTAGCTGTCTGTTAAGTCTATTTGATGTATGATATCACTTAATCGAGATGTTTCTCTATTTATTCTTGGTCATGTCTATTGGAGAGAGTGGGGTAATGAAGTCACCTCCCATTACTGAGTTGAGGTTAATCTGTTTCTTGAAATCAGTAGTACTCTTTATAAAACTGGGTACACTCAAGTTTGATGTATGTATGTTTATGATTATCATGTCTTCTTGGCCAATACTTCCCTTGATCAGAATAAAGTGCCTATCTTTATCTCTTCTGATTGACTTTAATTTGAAGTCTATTTTTGTCAGATATTAGAATTGCAATGCCCACTTGTTTCTTGTGCCATTTGCTTGGAAAATTTTTCTATTCTTTCATCCTAGGGTGGTGCCTATCCTTGAAGGTAAGATGAGGTTCTTGTATCTCCAAATCTTTGACATGAATCTATATCCTGATGTAACATCAGTAGCCAGGAAAATGGAAAGGAACAATGGGGTGAAGAGGTTGGGAGAGGAGGATAGTAAGAGAAAGTGTTATCAAAGGGGAAAATGGGAAAAATGGAAGTACTTTAAGTGGGAAGGGAAGACAGACGATTATACAGAGGAAAAAATAGGAGAGATCAATAATGCTTAGCTGGTATGAAAACCCAGAAGAAAATGTATTGGCTCAAAGCCTATTATAAAATAAACATGT
>NW_008348999.1:914829-920626 GCF_000622305.1 Nannospalax galili | reverse complement strand
TATATATATATATACAAGTGGATGTGTATAGCAGAGTCTATATATCAAAAACACAGTGCCAGGCAGGACAAACCTCCCTTCCAGTTGTTAGTCAGGGTAGTCCAAGTGCCTTCCAGAATAACACAGGTTGTTAACACAGCCCTTGATTGCCTCCCAGAACTTGAAGGTAAGACCCTATTTCTGAAGGACATACTTTGGACACAGGACTTACAGCAATTGAGCTGGAGCTATAATTGACCTGGAAGTCTTCTCTCTGAAGACTCTCATAGCATCAGAGAAAACTGTGCAAGCTCACAGAGTAGGAAACCAATCGATGGGCCCAGCTGTAAAACCTAAGAAACATAACAATGACTGGTCTAGCAAATTATCCCTATTAGGTCAGTAGTGGTACTTTTATATTGGAGAAAATCAGTAGCTATCTAATGGAAATTAAGGTCAAGGCCCACTCAGTGGGAGGGAACTCATTTATGGGACAGTAAACATAGCCAAATAGACATGACTGGAAAGTGCATAAATCCTAGAGGAAAAACCTGCTTTTGTTACCTCCTTAGACCGATGTAATCTCTTGCTTTACTTTAAATATGTATTCTTATATTTATAGATAAGGGTACCTCTCATGACTCATCAAAAGCTTCTTTTGCCACAAATGGGGACTATTACAGAGTTCCACAACTGGTCAAAAGCAGAAAATAATGGTCTGTGAGATGCCCATCCCTAAGTGCCACATCTACAGTGCAACCTCTATACCTAAAGCTCAGGTAACATAGTGGAACAGGTGGCAGAAAGTATATTAATGCATCTGTTTACTCTCACCATCAAAGCTTCCTCACCCAACAGATGGTGATTAAGCCAGAAAGCCACAACTGTCCAAAGTGCAGAGAATAAGAGACTGCAGATTGCTTGTCCCTGGGTAGGACACCTACATTAAATCTCTGCCACCCATGGCTCAGAGACCATTGCAGAAGAATGGCAGAAAGACTGTAAGATCCAAGAGTGATTGATGTCCACAAAGAAACAGTGTTTTCCAGGCAGCTGTGAAATTGTTCATATGAACTTACAGCAATGGCGACAGCATGCACAAGACCTGTGCAAATTCAAACCAGGCAAAACCCAGAACAGAAGTGGGGAAATTGATAAGAAGCCCCAACCTTATCTGAGGAACTATTGGCAACTGATGGCTACTGGGTGAGGGAGAGTTGGTTTTCTTTAAGGGAGTGACACTAGATAGGTTAACAAAGCTCCAGTGGATGGACTCACACCATGGGACATTTGGGGACACAAACATGACTTGATAAGCCTTAACATATATGACAGAATGCATGAAATCCAGTGGAGGGGATATGACAGGAGTGTGGATAGGGGAGGGGATCTAAATATGATTTAGATTTATTATATGAAATTCACTAAATTTTTTTTAAAATTATGTTATGCATGTGTGTATGTGTGTGGGTATATGCACAATGAGTTTAAGTGCCTGCAGAGGCAGGAGGCAACAAATTCACATGATTGTGAGCCACCAGATCTGGTAGTAGAGACTAAACTTGGGTCTTTTTCAAAAACAATGCATGCTCTTAACCACTGAGCCATTTCTCCAGTGCAGCCTTGAGACAATCTTTCCTTAATGGATCTTTACTTTCTAACTGTAGTTGGATCTTTCCCTCTTTCTTGGAGAGGGTTTACAGAATCTAGTAGATAATCCAAAGAGCAGTATGCTTGGTGCTATGTCCTGCAATCAGCCTTTCTATGACTCATAGGCATTGGAACCCTCCCTTGTGCCTTTTTGTGTTCCTGTGTGCCCATGTACACATTCATATCTTCCAGATCAGCAAACTGTGTATAGAAAGCACATTGTTGAGCAAAGTAATATAGTCTCTTCCAGTTCTGTAAGTGAAGTCTTCATGGCTTGTGAGCAGAGTAACATTTATATGACTGTGTTGGAATATGAACCAGTGTCTTGTAGGCTAAAGGATTGCTGATCGAAGATGTTCAGAATTCAATCAATGTTCTGTGTGAGCGAAAACACAACAGAAATGCAAAGTTATATTATTTTTAGAGCTGGAAAACATTTCACCATTAATATTTGATACAGATGTCACTATACTAGTGGCATTAAAGACTAATATGTCAGCCTTACACATGTATAAATGAACTCTCAAGCTGGTAAAAGGGGGAATATGTTTGCTGTTACCTAATTTTTAAAAAGCATATGTGTGGTCGCCTGCTGTGGATGTTCTCCTCCAGCTATGGTCGCTCTCCTACTCTCTAAGTTTCTCTGATTAGTCATCCAGTCGGGCCCAGGGCTGGTGAGGAGTCTGTGCCAGCGTTGCTGCATTCAGATGCAGGAGACCAGGTTCAGTGACACAGATCTGCTTTATTGCAGGAAAGTATGGGCTTATATAGGGGTAATAGTCCAATCATAACACAGCATATGGGATCCCTTATTAGCATGGAAGACTAGTATCCTATTACAGTCTAGCAGGCCAGATGCCCTAATAGCATGATAAGTTTCAGTTTCTCTAAGTTTCGGATTCTTGGAAACCATGTGACATATAATTTTCTCTCTGATAAGAAACAGGAAGCACTGCATTCCAGCATGATAGGTATGTAATGCAAAAGGCAAAATCAGTCACAAGATTTTCCACAAGATCTCCCCTTATTTTTTCATTTCTAAGAGTGAGGCACAGTTCAGATAGCATACTGATATGAGTCCAGGGGCTGTATGTGGCGGATTTTTCTGTTGTGCATCAAAGCAAGTAGAATGGCTTAGGAGGCAAGGGATTGATCCCTTATTGTGGGCCCCATCCTTTAAGATGGTGAGTTCTCTCGAGAGCAGGCTGGGTCAACTCCATGCCAACAAGTGGGAGTCGAGGTTCTTTGCCTCGGCATTGTTGTTCCCTGATTGATCCCTTATTGTGGGCCCCATCCTTTAAGATGGTGAGTTCTCTCGAGAGCAGGCTGGGTCAACTCCATGCCAACAAGTGGGAGTTGAGGTTCTTTGCCTCAGCATTGTTGTTCCCTCCTCAAGGGTCACCCAGCATTATGGACTGTGCCTGTCTTAGGTTGTCCCATCTTTTGGGCTCTTACCCATCATTGGCTACCAGCCCTCAAAGGGTGAGTCCCTTGGTATGGTCCGGCAGAGGGAGAGGCAGTTTATCAAGCTTTGTCCCATGCAAAAGCCTCTTAAGGGGCTAAGAATTCAATAAAAGCCGATGGAGCAGGGTCATCCCATCTGGGGTAACAATGGGGATTAGGAAGTGGCAAGTTCTAGGCATCAGTCTCACAGTCTGCCAACAGGAGTATATATCACAAGTTGTTTCCTGTGGCTCCGGCAGTCAGGCTGTTGTCTCAGGTCTATTGCATGGTTGTTCCATAAGACTTTACACCTATGCTCAAGCCTATTTTTCATGTCTCTATTATTATAGGTTGGTAAGGGCAAGGAACAGCGGGTCCTTGTTTGCAGAGACATGCCTGGCAAGACCTGGAGGCAGGGCAACAGCTAATTGAACCAGAGAAATACGAGTTTTAACAAAATTATCAAGACCCTTAACAATGCAGGCTCCAAAAATCAGGAGTTAGCAGTAATGATGGCACACATAATAAGGAACATAGATAAAGGTTTGCTGGGTGCTTTCGTGGTCTGCGAGATCAGTTTCGCGGGTGTTGAGAGGTGCGCTGCTTCCTCCAGGGTCAGGGCTGCCATCTCCGGGGTCGGTGGTTGTGGAGGGAGGTTTTCCATCACAGGCAATTCTGATGTTCCAGGCTGCAACCCAAATGGCGGTTGGAACACTGCCTGGAGAGACACAAGTGTAGCCTTGCCCTTGTGTTAATAATAGGTGTGGACCTTTCCATTCACTTGTGAGAGGGTCCTTCCATCTCACCATGGGGGCAGGAGTGGGCTGAGTGAATGCCCCCCAGTGCTTTATTGCTGATGGGAGGCCATTGGAGTAAAATTTTAGAAAATTTAATACAAATAGATCTTGTTGTAGAACAAAATTGGGGTCCTTATAGCAGGGTCCTTTATCATTGTCTTCCCCTATTTTCTGTATTTGTTTAATGAGTGTTTGGTGGGAACGTTCAACAATCCCTTGACCCCGAGGATTGTTAGGGATACCAGATATATGCCTTAATATTCCAGTCAGAGCAAAAATGGCTGAAGGTAGCAGAAACATAACAAGGACAATTATCTATTTTCATTTGCCAAGGAATTCCCATAAGGACCATGGCATATTTGACAGTCCTTTTGGCATGAGAAGCCATCTCACCAGAGCAGACTGATGCAAAATGGACATTCGAATAACTTTTAATATGATGGATATACTTGAGCTTGCCAAAAGGAGAAAAATGAGTGACGTCCATTTGCCATATCTTGTTGGGGCCAAGGCCTCTAGGGAGAGTTCTGGAAGGTTGTAATGGTCCCAGAGGTAGAAGAGGGGCACAAGGGAAGCAGGCATGGACCAAATGCTTGCAGCTCTGAATTGGTAGGGTGGATAGAAGCCTATGTATAGCTTGGGGAGAAAGATGAAAACGGGCATGTAAGTCTCTAGCTTGTTGAATTATGGTGGAGTCTAGGGTGGCACTCAGGACCAGTTTGTCAATGGCGGCATTGCCCTCTGCCAGAAGCCCCGGGAGATTGGTATGAGAGCGCAAGTGTTGAATATACCAACAGGCAGAGCGCTGCTCGAGTAATAGTTGTAATGAGGAGAGTAACAAATCAAGGGTCTCTAGAGGGGCCAGAAAGGTGCAATGGCCAGATGTTGTAGAGTCTGAACTACATAAGTACTGTCAGAAAAAATACTACAGGGAGTTGTTGGGAGATCCTAAAAGACCTGTAACATGGCTGAGAGCTCTCTGCACTGTACAGATCCCTGGAAAGGGAAAACCTTATGTGAGGAGAGTTGTTCTTCCTGGTAAATTACATAACCAAATTTGCATTTACTAGAATCAGTAAAGATTAGGGGAGCCTTAGGAAGAGGGTTATGCTTTGGGAATGCCTGGGGAAATAGGGACAGGGGAAGCTGTCTTATACCTTGAAGGAGTTTATGTTTAGGATAATGAGTGTCATATTTCCCCTGATATACTAGTAGGAGAGTTTGGAAGCCAGGGTTGTCAAGGAACAATGACTGGATCAGGTGAAGTGGAAGGGGAAGAACCAATTATTCAGGTTCACAGCCATACAGAAGGTGGGAGGTGTGGATGAGTTTAAGGGATAGCATAGCCCATGCCTCAATAGCCGGGGTGACCTTGTGAAATTGACTCCTTGAAGAGTGGACCCATATCAGGGGGCCATGGGTCTGCCAGAGTGCTCCCAAATGGGTGTTTTTAGTAGGAATATCTAGTGCTTTGATGGGCAACTTTGGCTGTATCCTGTTTACAAATGCTTGGGACAGATGAGAACTGATCATTGTGACAACACGTTGTGCTTCCAGAGAGAACTTGCAGGTAATGGAAACCATATCAGTAGCCCACAAGAGGTCAAAGAGTGGTGTAAGCTCTTCTGTGGATATGGGTAAGAAGCCCCATATCCAATTGATGTTGCCACAGAGGGTCGGCACCTCTGAAAGGGTAACCTCATCTGGTAAGGTAAGAACTAGAGCTATGAGCCGGATGACATCTTCAATAGAGTGGCCCAAAAAGGTATAAGGGGCATGTAACTGTATTTTATCTGCTGCAATAGTAAGACCTAATGCCTGGAGGTTTGTTTTAATTTCTTGAAAACCTCCTTGTAAGATCTTAGGATCCTTATGGGAGATAAGAATGTCATCCATATAATGTAAAATATAAACCTCAGTCAGCAAAG
>NW_008348999.1:913119-914781 GCF_000622305.1 Nannospalax galili | reverse complement strand
CTTAGGGGCTATAAGAATGTCATCCATATAATGTAAAATATAAAACTCAGTCAGCAAAGGTCTGCAGGCATAGGCCACATAATATTGGCAGATAGTAGGACGGTTTTTCATGCCCTGAGGCAAAACCTTCCATTGATAGCATTGAACTGGAACATTATGGTTAGTGGCAGGTATATAGAAGGCAAAATAGGGCTTATCTTCAACATGAAGAGGAATAGAGAAGAAACAGTCCTTGATATCTATTATAATAATTGAACATTCTTTGGGAACAGCAGTTGAGTGAGGCAGTCCTGGTTGAAGGGTCCCTAAAGCCTTCATATGCTCATTAATAGCTCTTAAATCATGTAAAAGTCTCCATTTTCCTGATTTTTTTGTATTACAAAAATGGGAGAATTATGAGGACTAAGGGAGGGCTCAATATGACCCAAGGATAATTGTTCCTGGATCAAAGAGTTCAAGTGAGTTAATTTATGTAAAGGAAGAGGCCACTGCTCCACCCATATGGGAGCGTTAGTGTCCCACGTTAGTTTGATGGGGGGGCAGCTTGGGCAATGGAGCAGTGGTCGTTAGAATTGGGGGTGAGGGTGGGGGGAATTACCTAACTGCTGGTCTACAATGTGGTCATCATAAAAGGCTTTGTCATCTGTAGTTAAAACAGCTTCCATGTCACGAAGGATATCCCTCCCCCACAAATTATGGGGAAGCCCTGCAGCTAAGAGCAGTCTAACAGCTCCTGTGTTGCTACTCAGATCAGTCCAGATTACTGGACATTGGACCTGTTGGGTGTTCTGTAAACCCCCAACTCCTTGTATAGGGGGTCCAGGTTTGCAGTGCCAATGAGACAATGCTTCCTCTTGTCTGATTACAATATCGGCCCCTGTATCAATTAAGCCTTTAAACTTATGGCCATCTAGGGAAAGTTGCATCCTAGGCTTATGCAAGTCAATATGTATCATCCATTGGACATGGGGGTGTATTCCCTTACTTCCGCTCTTTGGGGCGGGGCTGAGAGGTGCCCCGTTGCCCATTTAAAGGCATCTTTTGTATGGGCTTACCATCTGTATCCACCTTAGACTTGCATTCTCTTGCCCAATGAAAGCCTTTGCGGCATCTTGGGCATTTTGAAGGGGGAATCTGGCTCCTTATAGCCTCTTTCATAATCTTATTAGGACAGGTACATGACCAATGGCCCTTTCTCCCACAGGCCCAACATTTGCCTTTGTCCATCTCAGCCTGAAGCTGATGAGCAAGGACCACGGTCCCCACATCTCGGCAGGCCAGAATCCATTCAGAGACATTCTTGTGTCTAACGGGTCCTATGGTAAGGTGACACTCTGTAGAGCAGCCTTCATATACAAGATCCTTGAGTAAAGCATTGGCAGCTCCCTGATGACTGATCTTTCTATTTATACTTTGTTGGCATCTCTCAACAAAATCAGAGAAAGACTTTCCTGGTTTTTGTATCAATTTGGTTAATTTGGTATCACCGCAAGTTGGCATACTGTGAAAAGCACAAAGCGTGCAAAGCCATATTTATTCAAAGTAGTGGGGAGGTCCCTGTGCCTGAGCTTGGGGGGGGGTGGTCTCAAAATTGCAACGTCCTACTAGAGCATCAATTCCAATGTTTTGGATGTTGGCATTTCTATTGTGCTCTGCCTGTTG
>NW_008348999.1:910739-913047 GCF_000622305.1 Nannospalax galili | reverse complement strand
ATAGGGGGGTATTGGCTGAATGACTGATTGTATCTAATAACTGACCAAACCAGGGGGAGTGAATGCCATCCTCAACTGCTGCCTTACGCAGCTTCCTTAAGGTATCATGAGAATATGGATTCCAGACATTGGGATTCTGTTGTCCCTGATTGACAGTAACTGGGAAGAACTGTGAAAAATCTCCCATTGTATCATAGAAGAGGAGCCTAGGTGGGAGGGGCTTCCAGTCCTCCTCCAGGAGGGAGGGGTAGATGGACTGCGGGGAAACTTCCTTAAAGCCAGTATAAGATGGCAGAGGGTAGCCACCACCCCATAACGGCAGAGAAGAAGTAGTCTTAACTTCTCGTTTTTTCATCAAGGGATCTCTCAAACCCCAATTCCTCATTTTTTATATCATTAGCAGTCATTGTTTCATCAGAACAAGAATCCGTTAGTTTTGTTTTAACTGGAAATGCCTGGGACAGGCCATCCCCAGCGTCCTGTTGTTGTATTTGCTCATCTATCTCCTTGAATAGGAGATTGTCCTGTTCAGGGGCTTGAGAGGGAACCCCCCAAAGGGAAGCCAGAATGGCTGTCACAATGGGGTAGAACAGCCCAGACTATATTATTTTCACTTTGGCCGGGAACACCTGAGACAAGCCACCCCCACTATCCTGCTGCTTTATTTGTTCATCTATTTCCTTAAGTATGAGATCATCCTTTTCAGGGGCGTCAGGGGGAACTCCCTGAATCAAGGCCAGAATGGCAGTCACAATGGGGTAGAATGGCCCAGATAATGGCACCCCTCCCTGACTTGTCTCTTTCTGGCCAGTAATAGCACATGAGCCCATTGCTCCAGATCCCAACAACAGGAATCCATAAACCAGGGGGCAAGTGTTAGCACTTCATCTAAAACCTTAGTTACATCCTTTTCTGTTACCCTAATATGCCTACTCCTGAGGAGAGGAACCAGTGCAGCAGCACAGGGGCCAGCAGCAGCTGGATGACTATTCCCCATACCAGAGGTCACTCACCCTGCAAAATGTACCCAAAGGGACTCAGGAACGATTGGCCAAGACAGGAGCGGCACACCCAACAGAAGATCGCAAGCCAGAAAAAAAAAAAGCAGAATGAAACAAAAGCGGCGAGCAACCATAGGAAGGGAATCGAGAAAGGGGCCATACCAGAGGTCACTCACCCTGCAATATGTACCCAAAGGGACTCAGGAACGATTGGCCGAGACAGGAGCGGCACACCCAACAGAAGATCGCAAGCCAGAAAAAAAAAAGCAGAATGAAACAAAAGCAGCGAGCAACCATAGGAAGGGAATCGAGAAAGGGAGCATCGAGAGCCCAAGGTGTTACAGCTCAGAGTGTTATAGCTCTGTGGGGAGGGGTCCCAGCCCCACGTTTGGGTGCCAGCTGTGGTCTCCGGCTGTGGCTGCTCTCCTCTGGCAATGGTAATAGTTCAATCATAATACAGCATATGGGATCCCTTATTAGCATGGCAGACTAGTATCCTATTACAATCTACTGGGCCAGATGCCCTATTAGCATGATAAGTTTCAGTTTCTCTAAGTTTTGGATTCCTGGAAACCATGTGACTTACGTAGTTTTCTCTCTGATAAGAAACAGGAAGCATTGCATTCCAGCTTGATAGGTATGTAAGGCAAAAGGCAAAATCAGTCACAAGATTTTCCACAACACATATGGCTCTTTAGATGTGATATGCATTCTGTAATAATGGAAAAACCTTCCTTAATTAAATAATATGAAGGCATGAAAATGATGGGATATTGTTTTGACAGAATTTTGCCATTTTAAGAAAAACAAAATTTGCACATCAATATAAACACACCATTAAGCATAGCTTCTTATTTAAAATTTTTATTTGGAAAAACATACAGGGGAACTGAAGAGAAAATGAAGTTTGTCAATATTTTCATACATTGCAATTTTTTACATTATATTTTGACTTCGAATTATTACTCATGGAAAGTACATTTTAAATGTCTTTGTGACCATATGCTCTTAATGTCAATAGTGTATTTCTCTGATATCAAGCAGCATTTGATTTACGATAACCTTAGAAACAGGAGAGATGGTTCAGTGGTTAAGAACCTGTACTGCTTTTACAGAGGACCCAGCATCCATATTATGCAACACAAAAGTGCCTGTGAATCCAGCTCCAGTGGATCAAATGCCCTATTTTGACCTCCAGGGACACCTATACTCATGTACTATCACACACACACACACACACACACACACACACACACACATATATGTAATTTAAAGTAATTAAATATTTTTTTAAAGATAACCTCAAG
>NW_008348999.1:898039-910388 GCF_000622305.1 Nannospalax galili | reverse complement strand
TCGTACAATTTTGTGTGTGTGTATACAAGTACATGAATCTGTATATATGGTCATGTGTATGGGTGTATGTATGTTTGTGTGTGTGCATGCATGTGTGTGCACATGGAAGGAAAGGTCAACCTTGGATGTAGCTCCCCATGTGCCAGTCATCTTAGTTATTTTGTTTTGTTTCTGAAACAATTTCTCATAGGACTAAGACTTTCCATGGAAGCTAGGCTGGCCAGCAAGTCACAAGGATCCAGCTTCTCTATCTCCCAGCACTGAAATTACAAAAACAGTCCTTGATGCACAGCTTTTTAAGTGTGGATTCTGGGGGATTGTACTCAGATCCTCATGCTTGTATGGCAAGCACTTTAGTGACTGAACTATCTCCCTGGTACTAACTGCTCATAATTTTCACATGTCATGAAGTCTTCTATTTTCTCTTGACTTCCCTTTACCCTTTGCCTCCTGCTCTTCTTCCTCTTCCTGTTGCTATTCCTCCTTCTATCTAAAAACAAAAACAAAATACCCTTAATATGGGATAATTAGAAAACAGGTAGCAGGCCAGATTTGTTCATAGACTTACTTCTTTGCAGTCATGGAAAATCCTGTGTAATACAGGTTGAGTATTCTTTTTATGTTTTTATTTTTTAATTTATTTCCTTTTTATTTTATGTGTATGTGTGTTTAGACTGCATGTATGTAAGTGTACCTCGATGTACAATGCCTGTGGAGCTCAGAAGAAAGCACTAGATCCCCTAGAACTGGAGTTATGGAAGGATATTAACCACCAAGTGCATGCTGGGAACTGAACCTGGATCCTCTACAAAAGCAGCCAGTGCTCTTAACTGCTGAGCTATCTCTAAAGTCCCCAGATTGAGGTTCAGATTTCATGTGTCTTTGGATTTGGAGATGTTCGCATATATGTAACAATTCACCTTGGCAGACGGGACAACATTCCAAACACAAAATATATGTTTCATATACTTATTATATACATAGCTAAAAGTAACATACAATAATTCAAAACAATTTCATATATGAAGCATACTTTCAGGTATGGCACTTTTCCACTTGTGGGATTATATTAACCTTCAAAGACTCTCAGATTAGGCTGGAATATTGATGCATGCCTTTAATCTCAGCATTCTGGAGGCAGAGACAGGTGGATCTCTTTGAGATCTAGACCAGCATGGTGTACATAGCAAGTTCCAGACTAGTTGGGGCTATGGGGATTCCTTGTCTCAAACAATAGTAACAGCAACAAACAAAAAGAAAAGGAAAGAAAGAAAGAAAGAAAGAAAGAAAGAAAGAAAGAAAGAAAGAAAGAAGGAAAGAAAAAGAGAAAGAAAGAAAGATGGGGGAGGGAGGGAAGGAGGAAGGAAGGAAGGAAAGAAGGAAGGAAGGAAGGAGAGAGAAAAGAAAGAAAAAAGAAAGAAAGAAAAGAGGGAGGGAGGGAAGGAGGAGGGAGGGAGGGAAGGAAGGAAGGAAGGATGGAAGGGAGAGAGAGAGAAATGAAAACAAACAAAAATCTCTCAGATTGTCAAGCAATACAGATTGTAGATTTTAATGAGAGTTACTCACCAGTGTAAGGGAATATATTGACACTAGCACTCGCTGTTGAGATATTTCAAATACTAGGGAAAAACTGCTATTGGAAACAACTCTATTTATATGTTACCAGCATAGAGAATCTAAAGAAAAACAAATTGACATACAAGTTTATTAGATAACTGTTAATTCATAGTGAATTTTCTAGTTATTCAATAAGGATTTTTATTTAATTTTGTTGTCTTTTTTGAAATTTCATTTAAAAAACTCAAAATATGTTTATTTTGATAAATTAAATCCAAATTCACATAAAATTATTGGGCCAAGAACCTTAGTGAAAAGAATAACGCATGTGCACAGGATAATAAATCAGTAAAATTGTTAGTAATTGAGAACCCCAGTGTACAAGTAGACCATGTAGAAAAATGCAACTCTGATACCAGTCAGCAGCAATCAGCCCAGGAAACCAATTCACTGTCTGTAGTTCTCAACCCAGGAACCCAGCCTCCTATCTATAAACCAGACTAGTAGCAAGTCAAACCACCATGTCTGGCAGCCAGTTCAGAAACCCTGTGACAATCAGCTCAAAATTAGTAGGATTTGGCTAAACCCTGTCAACTTAATTTTTCTGCCTGTTTACTCCTTGTGGCCAACCAGAAATAAAAGTAATACTCTCTTTCCTTAACCAATCATATGGGATGACTCTGCAGTTATCTGACCAACATCTGCTCCAACAGCCTATATTTTCAGGGAAGAAATGAAGTCTTTCATTTGTTCAAGACAACATTTTCCCATTCCTCCGTCTACCTGTCATTCTTAACTGTAGAGTGAGCAATGGTGTGGCTGAGTCCCTTGTTGGGGCAAACTAAATAAGTAGTCTTCATGTCTTCATTTTGGTCAGTCCCGTTCTCCAATCACACCATCGTTCTCCAATCACACCATTCTGAGCATGCTAAGTGAGCAGCAGAATTTCACTGGGAGGATTCACAATCCCACTCTGGGCTCCATATTCAGTCCCTAACTCTTATCCATGCCCATGCGCACAGAGCAGAAAGGCAGAAAGGCTATGAAACCAATTAGAAATCTATGCATGTGTTTTTTACATGCCACAGCCAGATTTCCCACAGTACCCATTCCAAAGCTTATAAATCTTAACATTTCAGCAAAAAGCAGGAGGCAAAGCTGAAAGAAAGAAAAGAGAAGTGTTGACTGGTTAAATACATTTCTAGTTAAATTTGAATTTAAGATACTGTGCTAGTTCCTTTGCACAATCAACTTGACTGGATTTGAAGTTCCCTAGGAGACACACCTCTGGGCATGTTTATGAAAGTATTTTGAAAGATGTTTAACTCAGCAGGGAAGACCCACCCTGATAGCATGTGGGTGGGAATTTGAACTGAATGAAAAGGTAAGAAAGGTGAAAACAAGTTGAGCACTCGAATTCAGCTCTCTCTGCTTCCCAACTGCACACCCAGTTTGCCTCGTGTTTCTACCATCATGACTTCTCCACCCTCAAATCAGGAACCCAATAAACCCATCTTCCATTAAGATGCTTTCTGCTGGGCATGTGATCATAGCAACATGAAAAGTAACTGGTACAGATACTCACCTTTTGCTGAGGAGATCTTGCATATTGTACTAACATACATACATTTGTGCACATGAAATTCAAGTTTAGCTCAGTGTTATGAACTTTCAACTGCTAAAGCAGATAACTCTGAGGTTAGCAGCTGTCTTTTATACTCTTCTCATGGTATTCTTAACACAAACTAGCACTGATGATTGCACCATGGTTTACTAGAATGATGCTGTTTAATTTCCAAATGTTTTTTTTCTGGCATATCTACTTTTACTGCTTTTAATAGAATGTGAATGGTCTTTCACTGCCTTTTCAAATTTGGTACCCACATAAAGTAAATATAAAATGGAGTTATCCCATACTGTTTTCTATTTTTTAGGGTATTAAACAGAACAATGATGAAAACTACATGGGATGTATGGATAGTGTAATGGTAGGACAACTTTATAGGACTGAAGCTCACAAAGATATCCAAGGTACTGAGAAGTTGTCAAGAACTGGTAGAAGCAAGGCAGGAGTCAGCCAGTGAGGCAGAGAGCCACAGCCACTGTGTTTCCAGGCATTTCTTATAAGTGTACACGTGTCCCCCAGGGAAGACACAGAAGGCATTCATAAAGAAAGCAATCCTGTTGCTTTGAAAACAAAAGTCACAGAGATAATTAGAAGTCAGGGGATATTGCATTAACTTTTCCTGGGGAGATTTATACAAATGCCTACTCACCTGAGATGGGCACAAACATCAGACCAACGTATGATTTCACCCAAGCCCAATTTAGTTAGAATAATGAATTTATTCTGCTTCCTTACAGAGCACGGGTGAGTGGTTACTTACAGGAACGTGGGTGACTTCAAAGCAGCTCCATCAGGCAACATCCCACTCCATCATGGAATACAACTTCACAGAAAGCTGCATCCTGGAGTCCAAACTTTTTATTCATCCTCCTCTTCCCATTTACTCTAGCATCTCCCAAGATTACTTGCAAATGGAGAGGGGACAGAGGAATAATACCTGAACTCTCAGATGAGTGCTTCCTTCATCAAGAATAGGGTGCTAACAACTCCAATATCATTACACAGACCTGGCTACAAGTATTGTTCTGTTCTACTTTGCCATGGCTACCAGGGCACAGTCAAAGATGGCAACTTGTCATGCTCAGAGGAAAAAGTGTCATACAACAGGGGGAAATTGTAAAGAGAAAGGGGGCATAAACTAAAATTTTTTTCATGTAAATTTCTCAGGTCCTTATAGGATATCTGAGAATATTTGTATCAATTTCTAGGAAAGGAAAAGTTTCCACATAAGAAAGTAAAAATTTTGTGTTCAAACCCTGCCAATTTAGAGGTTTCTCATAAAGACCTCTGGCTTTCCACTGATTTGCTTCAGCATTGTGTAAAATCAACGTTCCTTAATTTCAAAGTTTCTGACCAGTTTGAAATGAGATCAAGTTACTAAAGGAATAAAAATTCTAGTTAAAATGCCTTTCAAACTCAGGGAAAAATGAAAAGCATCTTTATCTGAGAATAAACTGAAAGATTCCCTTGCTGGCAGATCAGTTTTAAGAAAGCATGACCATCATAAATATATACAAAGGCTGGATGGAGACAGGGCTCAACAATAAAGTGTGCTTGATGCTCTTACAAAGGACCAGAGTTCAGTTCCCAACATCCACGCAGGGTGGCTCACAACCCCCTGTAACTCCTGATCCTCTCTGGCCTCTGAGGGCACTGTATGTACATAGTGCACATACAGTCAAGCAGGAATAAACACACACACAAATAGAAATTTTAAAAAAACTTAAGTAATAATGATAATGATAATAATTATATATGTACTCAATTACAGACTTCCAAAATATACAAAGCAGAGACAAAAGGAGAGAGATAAATTGCTTATCATGGCTAGAATTTTATACTCAGAAATTGGCTTAGCAATAGCCACCAAATCAGTAAATATAGGAAAGGAAAGAAAAATACTACAGTCTAGTCAGGCCTCTTTAACAAATACAGAGCACTAAATTCAGTGGATTCAGAGTACATATTCTTTCAAGTGTACATGAAATGTTAAACCACATGTAATGTAAAACAAGCCTCAAACCACGAAAAATGCTTCAGATATTACATAGTTGCATAAGTTACTTTCCTGTCTGCTACCATACAACTCCTGGACCTAGGAGCCTTATAGAAGGAAGAGCTTATTTGGCTTATGATTCCAGAGGGTACGAGCCCATCATACCAAAGAGGCATGACAGCAGGCAGTCAGAGCAGAGTGCTGAGTGCTCACATCTTCAAAAAGTCACAGGGAAGAGAGAGAGAGAGAGAGAGAGAGAGAGAGAGAGAGAGGAAGTGGAACAAGACTATGAGCTCTCAAAGCCCAACCCCAAATAACATGCTTCCCCCAGCAAGGCCACACCTAAGAGTCCATGACTTTTCACAACAGTCACACCCACTGGCGACAAAGTGTTCAAATTCTTTGAGTCTTAGAAGGCATTTTTTGTGCAAATCACCACAATAGTGCTATTTGAATACAGACAACATTACTGTGACAAGGTAACTAGAAACACTGGATAGTAGCATACCCCTAAGTAAGCATACTTTAAATAAGGTCAAAAGAGAAATCACAAAGTATTCTAAATTCAGTATTGATGAAAACAGAACATATCATCCAAATTTGTGGGCTAGTGAGAAAACTCGGCCAGTAAAGTCACTTTCTGTGAAGTCTAAGGACTTCAATCCCTGGAACTCACATGGTAGAAAAAGAGAACAAATTCCCATAAATTCTCTTCTAAATTCTGCACATGCTCTATGGTATATTCTCTCTCTGTCCCTTCCCCCACCCATCCCTCCCTCCCTTTCTCTTACATACACACAACATACACATCCATGTTCACATGCACATATATACATATACACACACTCATCCTTTACACACACACAATCACACACAATAAATGTTAAAATAAGTTTTTAAAACTTCAAGGTCATCCTCAGCTACATAGTTAATTCCAGACCATCCTGAATTACATGATACCTTGTCTCTAAATCGGTCAATCAACCAATTAGTTAAATTGTGAGCTATGAGCAGACAGCCTGAGAGGGTGGGTTTGGACCTCCATCAGTGTAGGGGCTCGGATCTTAGCAGATCTCCATAGAGTGACAAGTTCTGGCCTCCCTCAGGCCTCCCTCCGGCAGAGGCCTGTAAACTCAGGGGACTGGCTGAGAGCCATTAGACCCTGGCTGCACATGGTGGTGAGCTTCCCCTAATTGCACCATACCCATCCCACAACATGGGATTTTGTGAGGCTGCTCCCAAGGCCCCAGGGCAGATCCAGCTTTGGTAGGCTAAGGCTGAGACCCTAGCAGACAGCCTGAGAGGGTGTGTTCAGACCTCCATCAGTGTAGCGGCTCTGATCTCAGCAGACCTCCAGAGAGTACTGAGTTCTGGCCTTCCTCAGGCCTCCCTCAGGTAGAGGGCCTGAGAATGCAGGGCACTGGCTGAGAGCCCCCGGATCCTGCTTCCATGGGGTGAAGGAAGCCTGAGTGTACCTGACTGGAACCTGAATTGGGCTTCTGTGGCTATGGGCTTCTGCGGCTACTCCTGAATAGCTGATCAGAAGCCATCAGTTCCCTCCAAATGAAACCTGACAGAACCTGAACCCTGTGGCAACCAGCATTGCATAACTAATGAAAGGATCTAGGCACCCCAGTAATACAAACAGAAGCATACTTCAACTTAATTCTCATATTAGAATCATAAACAACAAAAGAAATTGACAGGCCAAAATCATAAGTAAAGAATAATAAATTAGAAAGCCAAAACACTATTTCCCCACCAAACTCCACCAATCCTGTAGAAGAATTCTACAAGGAGAACCCCTAGAGATAACTCCAGGACACTGAATTTAAAAGAATAATCATAAACATGATCAAGGAATTCAATGAATTTAAAGAACACTCTAATAAACAAATCAAATATTTAAAAGATGATAGGGATGAACTTCTGAATGGATTCACAAAAGAGATAGAAAGAAACATTGAAGAAAACTCAGGCAGAACTGAAGAAGGAAGTGCAAAACTCAATAAGCCAACTTTTAAAAACAGAGGAAAGCCTCACCACTAGAATGAATGAAATGGAAAATAGAATGTCAACACCAGAGGATAAAGTTGAAGAATCAGATCATTCAAGAAAAGATTATGGAAAATTTTTAAAAACACAGGAATGGAATATGCAGGAGATGTGGGAAACTATGAAAAGACCAAATCTACAGATCATAGGAATATAGGAAGGAGAGGAATTTCAGGTTGATGTGTTGACCAGATCTTAAACAAGATCATAGAAGAGAATTTCCCAAAAATAAGGAACGACATCCCCATACAAATACAGGAAGCACATAAAACATGAAATAGGATCAGAAAAAAAACTGCTCATGAGACATCATAGTAAAAACACTAAATGTACAGAACAAAGAGAGAATACTGAAAGCAGCAAAAGGAAAACAAGTCACATACAAAGGAAAGCCCATCAGAATTACAGCTGACTTATCAATGCAAACTATGAAAGCCAGAAGAGCCTGGACCAAGGTATTTCCAGTTCTACATGACAATAGATGCCAGCCCAGAAAATTTTTAATGCAGCAAAATTGTCTTTTATAGTTGATGGGGAAAGAAAATTTTCCACAACATGAACAGCTTGAAAGAATACATGTCAACAAAACCAGCCCTTCAAAGAATACTTGAAGCAATACAGAGAGCAGAGAGAGAAACAACTATACCCCAGGGGCAACAAAAGAAAATAAATAAAGGTATAATCTAGGAAACACAAAATTAAACAGCAAACAAAAAGAGGAATCAAAATGATGGTAACGAGTACACATCTTTCAATAATAAAATTAAATATCAATGGACTGAACTCCCCAGTCAAAATACACAGGCTAAGTGAATGGATTAAGAAACAAAATCCATCTCTTTGCTGTCTGCAAGAAACCTATCTCACCTTCAAGGACAGATACTATCTTAAAGTAAAGGGATGGAAAAGAATATTGCAAGCAAATGGCACTAAGAAACAAGCAGGGGTTGCAATTCTAATATCTGACAAAATAGACTTCAAAGTAAAACTAATCAAGAGAGATAAGGAGGGTTACTTCATTCTGATCAAAGGAACAGTTAACCAAAAAGATATTACAGTCCTTAACATATATGAAACAAATTCTGGTGCACTTAAATTCATAAAACAACACTACAGGACTTTAAAACACAGATTAGCCCAAACTCAGTTATAGTAGGAAACTTCAATACCACACTTTCTCCATTAGAGAGGTCAACTGGACAAAGAATAAACAGAGAGATGTCTAAATTAAATGATACCATACATCAAATGGACTTAACAGACATCTTTTTAATATTCCACCCAAGCACCAAAGAATACACTTTCTATTCAGCACCTCATGGAACTTTTTCAAAAGTTGACCACATACTGGGCCACAAAACAAACCTCAACAAATTTTTTAAAAAATGAAATAATTCCATGCATTCTATCAGTCCACAATGCAATAAGCGTCCAAATCAACAGTGGACAATGCCCTAGGCACTACACGAACTACATGAGAAAAGTAGAAGGAGCCTAAACAAATGACCTAACACTGCAACTCAAGACAGTGGAAATGCAAGAAAAAATGAAACCCTAACCCAGCAAAAGACAAGAAATAGCAAAAATCAGAGCATAAATTAATGAAATAGAAACAAAGAAAACAATACAAAGAATTAATGAACCTAAGAGCTGTTCTTTGAAAAGCTAAATAAGATAGACAGACTCTAAGCCCAGTTAACCAAAAGAAAGAAAGAGCACCTCCAAATCAACAAAATCAAGCCACACATACACATATAAATAAATAAAAATAAGAAAGAAAGAAAGAAAGAAAGAAAGAAAGAAAGAAAGAAAGAAAGAAAGAAAGGAGCAAATCCAAATCAACCAAAATCAGAGATGAAAGGGGAAACATCACAACAGACATCCAAAAGATCCAGATCATTATAAGGGACTATTTTAAAAACCTATAATGCTACTAAATCTGAAAATCTAAATGAAATGGATATCTGAAATCATGGGAACCACCAAAGTTAAACCAAGAAGAGATCAACAGTTTAAAAGGACCCATAACATATAAGAAAATTGAAACAATGATACAAAGCCTCCCAACTGAAAAAAGTCAAGGCCCAGATGGATTTACAGCAGAATTCTACCAGACATTTAAAGAAGACCTCCAACCAATACTACTTAAATTATTTCAAATGATAGAAACAGAAGAAGTCCCAAATTCCTTCTATAAAGCCAGCATCACACTAATACTCAAACTGGGTAAAGACACAACCAAAAAGAAAACTATAGACCCATATCTTTAATGAGCATAGATGCAAAAATTCTCAACAAAGTACTTGCAAACCACACACAGACACACATCAAAAAGATCATTCACCATGTCAAGTAGGCTTTTTCCCAGAGATGCAGAGATGATTCAATATACACAAGTCAATAAACATCATTAATCATATAAATGGACTCAAAGACAAAAACCACATTGTTATCTCAATAGATGCAGAAAAGGCTTTTGACAAAGCTCAGCATGCATTTATGTTCAAAGTCCTAGAGGGAATTGGACCAGAGGGAACATTCCTCAGTGTAATTAAATCTGTATACAACAAACCCACAGCGAACATCGTTGTAAATGGAGAAAAACTGGAAACATTCCCATTAAAATCAAGAACCAGACAAGGGTATCCACTATGTCCACTAATTTTCAACATAGTGCTTGAAATTCTTGATAGAGCAATAAGACAGGAGAAGGAAATTAAAGGACTACTAATTGGAAATGAATAGGTCACATTATCATTTTTGCAGATGATATGATACTATACCTAAGAAATCCCAAAAATTCCACCACAAAACTCCTAGAACTGATCAATACTTTCAGTATAGTGGCAGATTATAAAATCAATGTACAAAAATCAGTAGTCTTTCTATATACCAATAACTAGCAATTAGGGAAAGAATACAGGGAAATGCTCCAATTCACAATTACTGCAAAAAAATTAAAATATCTTGGAATAAATCTGACCCAAAACAACAAAGATCTCTACAATGAAAATTTTATATTGTTAAATAAAGAGATTGAGGAAGACACCAGGAGATGAAAGGACCTCCCATGTTCATGGATTGGAAGAATTAATATTGTAAAAATGACCATCCTACCAAAAGCAATATATAGTTTCAATGCAATCTGAATCAAAATTCCCATGACATTTTTCACAGAATTATAAAAAATGATCCTTAAATTCATATGGAAGCACAAAAGACCCCAGAGAGCCAAAGCAACTCTAAGCACAGAGAGAAATGCTGGGGGATTACTATGCCAGATCTCAAAGTATACAGAGCCATAGTCATAAAAACAGCATGGTACTGGCATAAAAATAGACACATAGATCAATGGAACATGATTGAAGATGCAAACCTGAACACACACAATTTCAGCCACCTGACATTTGACAAAGATGCCAAGAACACAAAGTAGAAGAAAGGCAGCATCATCAACAAATGATGCTGGCAAAACTGGATCTCCACCTATAGAAGAATGAAACCAGATCCTTATCTTTCACCTTGCACAAAAGTCAACTCCAAATGGATCAAAGACTTCAATGTGAAACTGGAAACCCTGAAATCGGATAGAAGTTGCTCAGGAATTAAAGTCAGCAATCGACAAGTGGGACCTCATTACATTAAAAAGTTTCTCTACTGCAAAAGAAACAATCAAAAAAAGTGAAGAGAAATCCCACACAATTGGAAAAAGTCTTTACCAGTGACACATCTGACAGAGGTTTAACATCCAAAATATATAAAGAACTCAAAAAACAAAGAATTGATAAACCAAAGAACCCAATAAAAAGATGGGCTAAAGATCTAAACAGAAAGTTCACAAAGGAATAAATAAAGATGGCTAAGAAACATCTCAAAATGTGTCCAACATCGTTAATAATTAGGGAAATGTAAATTAAAACCACCCTAAGGTATCACCTTACCCCAATCAGACTGGCTAGGATCAAGAGAACAAATGATACCAAATGCTGGCAAGGATGTGGAGAAAGGGGAACACTCATTCACTACTGGTTGGATTGCAAATTTATGCAACCGCTATGGAAAACAGTGTTGAGAACTCTGAAAAACCTAAAAATGAGCCTACCATATGACCCAGTTATATCACTCCTTGGCATATACCCAAAGGACTCATTCTATTATAGAGACACTGGCACAACTATGTTTGCTACTGCTCTTTTCACAATAGCTAAGAGGTGGAAGCAACCTAAGTGCCCCTCAACTGATGAGTGGTTAACAAAAATGTGGTGTATCTATACAATGGAATTCTATTCAGCAGTAAAGAATGATGAAATAATGAAATTTTCAGGTAAATGGATGCATCTAGAAACTGTTATACTGAGTGAAATAACACAGACTCAGAACAAAAAAGATGCATGTTCTCCCTCTTAAGTGTATCCTGACACCAAATCTTTCAAGTTCCAGGTCCTTTTTTTTTTTGATGTTTTTGAGGCAGGGTCTCCCTGTAGTCCCAGCTGTCCTGGAACTCACTATGTAGACCAGGCTGGCCTTGAACTCACAAAGATCTGCCTGCCTCTGCCTCCCAAGTGCTGGGATTAAAGGTGTGCACCACCACACCTGGTTCCAGGTCCTTCTAATAAGATGATTCTATACAGCAGTCCCTTATGCATGAAACAACTACCATCATCATGACTTCAGCTCAGCATGATCACTAAACATCAGCACAATTGGGCTTGTTGACGTTTGTGCTCATTCATTAAAAGAGGGTGAAGCAGAGTCATTAAACCCTCACCAGAGTATCCAGCTACTCTTTCGAGCCAACTGTACGTAATTTGGCCCTAATCACACATGGCCTCCTGGATTTGGGGAGGGCTAAAGTATACAATCTGGGGAAGGTTAGGAAGAGAAGGCATGACCTATGCTGGGTAAAGGCATTCCAGTGTGCATACCCTCAGGTTATATATACACCTCAGCAACTCCTCAGTTATCTAAGTAAGCTCAATAAATTTATTGGTTTCCCAGTGAAACTTTAATCAAACATTGACTTGACACCAGAACCTTAAAAGGGAATATGCATTGCTTAGCATCCCCAGGAAAGAAGTCTCACAACAGTAGAAAATTTTATTTTTTAAAGCTAT
>NW_008348999.1:855362-897916 GCF_000622305.1 Nannospalax galili | reverse complement strand
AGAAAGCCTAAGCAAGTGATGAAGGTCTGTGTAGGTTTGTTATGATATATAAAGGATGAGACAAAAATAATATACACATAATCCTAAAATTTCTATGGTCATAATATACTCAACTAGTTTAAGGAATAAAGTATATATCTAGTCAAAGTTTATCTGAGAATATTTGTTTTTTTATGTAAGCCTTATCTACAAAGCACATGATAATTAAAATACCAGACTGGTGGAACTAACCTTATTGGATGTTTAACAGCCATATGTTGAGGCCTGTACTAATGTGGTCAGAGGGGCTTAAAGGACAGTTATTGCCCCTTGCCCTCCAAGGTCGACTAAGTTCCAGTGGACTATGGAATATCTCTCAAAATGTCCTGTAACTATGGTGAGTCACCTGTCCTCTTGTTCAGGGAGGACATGGAGACCCCATGAGATGGACTTGAACCAGTGTCCAGTCTACAAAGAGGAGGGTCACCTCAGAGGACACATCTCATTCATGCTTCTAAGTGAAGCCAGACATGGTTGAGCAGGACCTTTGACTTATCTTCACATAGATAGAACTGGTAAAAGAAAGGAGCCAGGAGTTCCTCCCAAATCCATGTGACTCCTGAGGAACAGATCCTCAAATGGCCTTAAGTGTAAAAATAAATTGGTTTGGGCCAAATGCATAGTCTTAAACACCCAAAAGGAAAGTATTACCAAAGAGTAAAGTCATCAGAATATTTCTTTAAGAGTTCAAGGGATTGCGCTTCCCAGACATTAGGCTTAAGTCTATATAAAAAGTTATTTTACAATTATTTCTCATTGATGAATTTGTTCCTAACCAGAAAGTGCTGCTCAGATGTAAGACTTCAAATCTTGGTCTCCAATACTGTATTGCCTACCTGTAGCTAAGGGAGGCAACCAGCTAATTTTCTTAAATGATGGATAAATTTGTTTTCACCTCCTATCTAGAAGCCTTTGAGATGGAACTGACACTGATTCCAACCACTCCACCAGCTATCAAAATACCTGAAAGCAATTCCTGAATTTATCAATCTAGAGTCCAGCTTCAGAAGACAAAAGAAAAATGAGGAGGAACACAATAGAAGGATGCTTTTGGAAGCCCTTGTCAAGAAATTCCAATGGACTCTCATATGAACATTTCAAAATTGCCCTGTTCTGACTTTTTTCTAGTTCCCTGTCTAGAAATTGTAATGCTAATTACTCTTGCCTTTACTTCTCCTTCACATCTATTCACAAGCCAAGGACTTTCTTTTCCCCTTAGAGATAGAGTTATGCAATGTGGGAGTCTTTTACATAGACCCACTGAAGGAGTACTCCAATTGCCTTACCCCACATCCCTGTTCAGCATGGAAGAAGCCAGGGTGGTCTGCATCCCTATTCCCTATTGGCAATTTGGGTAACCTCTTCAGAGGATAGTGAGATAAGAATAGGAGGTAGGAACTGGCTAGGCAGTGGGGTAAAAAGACCCCAAAGAAATGTAGCCATTTTCTTGGCTAAAAGTCAAAATGTCCTTGGTCCTCTTAACAACAAACTGTGTTCCAAAGGTAAAAAATGTCAGAAGTATTTGGAAGCTTATATCTAATCCTTAAAAGATTTTAAGTTACCTCTTCAGAGAAGGCAATGTGAGAGTAGCCAAAAGTCCCATAAAAATAAATAAATAAATCAAAGAAAAAAAAAAAGTTCTGTTCTCAAATGCTAGCCATGCTTAGGTTATTTGTATACATGTGCTTTATTTTGAAATTCTCTGGGTCATTTTATTCCTTTTTTAAAAAGAATTTTTTAGAATTTCTTATATGTATATGATGAAATTCAATGAACATATTCAGCCCACAACAAAAATAAATAAATTGTGAGCTATGGCTTAAGAATATCTTAAGGGAAAAAAACTTCAGAAAGAAAAGAGGTTTGTTCACAAGTGTATTATTAGTAACTCTATTCATAAGACTCCCATTTTTAACAAAACTTTGTTGACAGAACAATGGATAAACAGCTTGTAGTATATAGTGGAATACTTGTCAACTGTTCAGAAAAGAAGTATAAATATAACACAAAATGGATGAATCTCAGAAACACTGTAAAGTGATGTCAATAGAGAAATAAAGGTAGACACCAAAGATGGCAGTGATTGAAAACTAGAAATGGACCCTAGCAAAGATTTGAGAGCTCACCTGAAGTTGACATGAGGGAATTTGGTTGATAGAGGATCTAAAGAGATGAACTTATTTCCAGAAAAATATTCTTACATGCATATACTTCATAGTTTTAGAGAACTCCCTGCCCTGTCAAAGGTTACAGGAATGCAAAAGCCTTAGGTCTATACAGGAATGTGATAGCTTTGGAAAACAAAGACTTCTTATCCTGGATAACCAAAGGTGACAAGGGAAGACTCCTGTTTACTTCCCCATTCCCAGAGTTCTTAATTATCATCACATTGCAAAATTCTTTAGCATCTGATTAATTCTACTTCAATAATATTTCCCTCCTCTTCATTGACATAATCCCTTATGTTTATTCTAGAGGAACCCTGTGATAGTCTTGACAAGTCACTTGGAGTCTGATAGCTTCTACTCGGTTTTGATAAATTTACTGAGAATATTTATTATACATGGCCCTATCAGAAGGATTAATAGAATCATGACTATGGGTCCTGTAAATGGGGCCAGCCAGGGACCCCAAGTTTTCCAGGTATTCTTCCAGAAAGACTCATTTCCCTCCTCTCCATCCTTTATTTTTTAGTAGCGGCTTTGCATTCCCTCTAACTATGCCAGATTGATTTGCATAAAAACAGCACAAATACTTTTCTTTTTGATGGTTTTGGCATCTCTATTCTCAGGGATAAGTTTACTGGCAGATCTAAGGAAGTTTCCAGCTCCCAGTTCAGAAAGAAACTGGTTATTTTCTCTTGGGATCTTTACTTTAAAACTACTTTTTACCTTTTATTTTATTACTTTTGAATAGGTAACCAAATTTGTCCACGGGGAATTGGGACACAGACAACTCTGATTTCTTCCATGCTGAACAGGGATGCAGGGTGTGACAATTGGGGTACCCTTCAGTGGGTCTAACTGAAAGACTCCCAAATTGCAAATTTAAGTTTTAACTGTAGGGAGAAAAGAAAGTCCTGGACCACAATGTCTGGAGATATGACAGAGAAGTAAAGGCAGGAATAGTTAGCATTACAAGTTCTAGACAGGGAACTAGTAAAAAAAAGATCAGAACAGGACAAATTTTAAATGTCCAAATTAAAGTCCATTTGTTGCACCTCATCCACTGTACCCCAAAAAGACCACCGAGGACCCAAGACACCAAAATGCAAAAGCAAAGGTTTATGGTTTATTCGGGCTTAAGCTCGGACTCTCAGACCTCACCAACTCAAGGGATCCATGCTGAGAGCCCAGAGTAAGGGAGAGTGGAGCCTTTATAGGTTTTAGACAAAGGAGGGGAGGGATACTGAAGATACATTTTGGTTGGTTCAAGGAGCCCGCGTGTGCCAACATAATTTTAAATCGATTGGATGTATAAGATGCAGCCCTGGAGTTTCTTATTGGTAGGTGCTGTTCTCAGGGCTGTGGAATATGCTGACTGTTACCTGTGGGGCCAGGAGTCTCCGTTTTAACTTTATAGGGCAGTTTTTATGTGTGGGCTTGCTTAATCTATAGTTTCCTGGAAGGGGGATGGGGAATAGCAGGCAGGGGTCAGGGCATGCCACGGTATGTCTAGGCATGTCTAAGGCAGCAGCCAAGCATTTTACAGAAGCTAAAAGAGCAATTAGTGGGGGTCTGGAGGGATTGGGGGGTAGGGGGTGAATGAAGAGGGTCTCAGGGTTCTACACATTGGAACTTCTTGATGAGGGCTTCTAAAAGCATCCATCTATTGGGTTTCTCCTCATTTTTCTTTTGCCCACCAAGGGTGGACTCAAGAGCGATGAACTCAGGATTTGTTTTCAGGTACTCTTATAGCTGTTGGAATGGCTAGAATCAGTCTTCTAGACAGGGGGAGAAAACAAATTTAGCCATCATTTTAGGACAATAGTAACTGCAGGTGGGCACTACAGTATTGGAGACCAAGAATTGAAGTCTTACACCTGAGCAGCATTTTCTTTTTAAGAACACTACCTAGAAATAACGTCTAAATAACATTTTACCTGGACTTTAGTCTAATATCTGGGAAATGTAATCCTTTGGACTCTTAAAGAAATATACTGTTTAATTTTTGGTTATACTTTCCTTTTGAGTGTTTAAGATCATACATTTGGCCCAAATAAACCAATTTACTTTTACTTTAAGGTCAGTTGAGGAGCTGGTCCTCAGGGGTCATATGGGCTTGGGGGGTGGCTCTGGCTCCTTAGACTTTTCTTTTACCAGTTTCATCTATGAGAAGATAAGAGGTCCTGTTTCATCGGGGGTTTGCTTGGAAGCATGGAGGAAATATTTCCTCTCTGTTGACCCTCCTCATAGCAGACTGGACACTGGTTTGAGTCCCTCTGGTGGGGTCTCCATGACCTCCCTGAATAAAAGGACAGATGACTCATCACAACTACAGGACATATCAAGAGATTCCCATAGTCCCCTGGGACACTGTCGACCTTCCACGGCAAGGAACAAAACTGTCCCTTAAGCCCCTTTGCCCAGATTAGTGTGGGCCTTTAAGTATGGTTATTAGCCATCCAAGAAGGTCAATTTCACCAGCTTAATACCTTTAATTACTGTGTAATATATAGATAAATGTTGAACAAAACCCAAACGTTCTCAGTAAACATTGACTGGAAGAGATTTACCATCACAGGTTAACTAGGCACAGCCCAGGAAAGGGATCTTAAAACAAGAATTTCTTGAGCCTGTCTCAATGAAGGCTGTTCTATTACAAACAGAAGCAGTCTCCTTTTATTTTTCTATATCCTGATTTACAGTTTTTGGAAGGAAGGGAGGCATTATATCACACACCTATGGACAGTAAATAAACTGATCAGAATTCAAACCAAGCTTAACAGAAACTGTTTTCTTTTAGATTGCATAGATCTGGTTCAAGGAGGTAGACCTTGTTTTCTTGAGTCAAATCATTCTTGTTATGGGCAAAAGAAAGTGCCAAAAGTAACATTTGCATAATATAGAGAAACATAAAAGATATCTTTCAGTAGTCATAAGTAACCCAATACTTGTCTGTACCCATTTAATCTAAATCTGTAACCCCTTGTGTAACAAGGCAGGAGTGGATGGAAAATTAACAACTCTGTATCTCGAGATAAACCTATTCAGGCCTTTCAATAAGTTTGTTTTAAAATGATTTTCATTATCCCTTCTATTCTGGAAATATCCTGTCATTTTAATCTTTATATATGTAAATCTTTACCCTACAGTCCTTTTCAAATTCAGGCCATTTGAAATTAGGTCAGAATTACATACAGCTGGCTGAGAAGAATTGCTGGATACTCAGGTGAGGTTATCCCTCCTTTAACGAAGGAATAACAACTATCAGCAAGCCCAGTTGTGATAATCTTTTATAAGCAGGCACAGCTGAAGTCATGAAGATGCTAGTTCTTTGACTCAGAAGAGTGCTGTGCAGGATCATCCTATTATATAAGATAATAAAATGAGTTAATATTATCCATGTACACATTGTGCTTTACGTTCCCAGGTAGACCTTATAGCTCAGAGAGTGGTCTATCAAAGAAGGTATATAAACACAAGGTAAAAAGAAGCAACTGGCACCCAATCTCCAGCATAATCACTTAACAAAAACTGTACTATAACCCTTTCAGAATTTAATAAACCCTTTTAATAATAATCATAAACAAATTTAACAAGCAATTATGATTTTACCTCAAGCTTTGAAGCAGGTTTTAAATGACCAAGTCTCTTTTAAAGATTTAGACATATTTTATATAGACTTGGAAAATGTAAACATATCTAAACACAGAGATAAACTGCACCCTGGAGTAGAAGTAATTATTTTAAAAATTTATATTCTTACTAGGAAACATGTTGTAATTTAACAATTTCAGCTTACATGAAAATTTACTTACAAGTCAATATGATATCTAGTAAATTATTAAATAATTGTTCCCTTAGTATTAAACATTAGTCTATGCAGTCACAACACTCTCATACAATAAATACTGTGGTTAAACACAATGTCACAGCAAACCACTTTCAAAACCAAGACCGAGTTCCTTGATGAAATTCTGATATGTATATAAAAGAAACCTTGAAAATCAGCAGTACTTTACAGAAGAATCCATGCACATACACACACACACACACACACACACACACTCACACATACACATATATATGAGAATATCATCTCAAAAATGGCTGTGCTGAACAAAGACATACACACTGATGCTAGACATAAGGGCTTTCACTTGAAGAAAGCATTTTTAAAACTATCATTTATATTTTAATCTGTGAAGAGCCAGAATGCTCTGACTCCATTTTGGCTAGCTTCTTTAGACAAGCCCAGACAAGCTCAGGCATATTGTACATGTAAAGCCTTGTAAGGTATGAACAAAAACTTCTGGCTCTAAAAGATATTAGTCAGCACATTCCAACGCCCTGAAGACAGCCCCTACCAACCAAAACTTCCCCCGTACACAGGATATGGGGACATCCAATTATTTAAAAAGATGCTTGGCATGCACGGGTTTCTGTGGAGTGCCCAATAAAAGTTCCTCTCTGCTATTGTTCGGGGCCAGACTCCATTTTTGGCTCATGAAGTCTGTTCCCTGCTAGCTTCCATTTGGTTGTTGTCTTTTTTTTAATTTAAACTCTTGAATAAAATCTTTATATAATCTTTCTGGGTATCTGTAGGAATTATTCTCAATTCTTGAATCCTAGCGTTGTGGGGACTTATCCAGGATTCGAGAATAGAGACCTCAGACCCACGGAAGTGCCACCGGAGCAAGCCTTGGTAAATTCTGTCTGCCTTCGTCTCTCTCTCTCTCTCTCTCTCTCTCTCTCTCTCTCTCTCTCTTGCTTTTCAGTAGTATGGACATCCTGGGGCTCAATGGAGATCAGGCAGACATGCTATTGATCCCAGAGCTGGAGGAGAATGGGAGATGCCCCAACTCCTCTTCTGTTGAGGGGTCGTGCTCCAGTCTGACATGGAATCCAGGCAGAAACAACCCAGAGTCTTGGCCCAGTCCTATGTGGAATCCAGGTGGGCCAGACACAAGATTCTGGTCGAGTCTGACGTGGAATCCAGGCTGACCAAATCTTTCTGGGAAAGGAACAGGGGCAGCCTTCTTGGCTGACTCCGTGCGCTGCAAGATTTTCATTTCTCCCTCTAGGGAACCGCCATCTCATACTGTCTTCACCCTCTGCTTGGAGCTCCACATTGTCTGTCGACTTTCCATCCTACTTCTTCTCATTCTTATTCTGCTCCTTATATTCTTTTTTCTTGAAGCTTATCCCATGATGGGCCAGAAAGTCTCATCATCTTCAGCTCCCCTTGATCTAGTTGTTAGTAATTTTCAGGACTACAAATGAGCGGCTTCAAACATGTCTGGACTCCGTGTCAAGCCAACCCACATCCAGACCCTCTGCACCATCGAATGGCCCTCCTTCAAAGTTGAATGGCCATTTGAAGAATCCTTTAACCTGTCCCTCATCTGTAGGGTTCAAGGAGTTATCTTCAGGGAACTGGGGCACCCTGACCAGATCCCATACATCCTAGGTTGGCAATATCTGGTTGCTGCCCCCCCCCACACTGGCTGCATCCCTTATTGCCGCCCCCACCATCAGGGCCTAAAGGGCCAGCCACTTTGCTTCCCCTGAAGAAAGTACAGACCAAAAACCCATTGGGTCCCAAGGTTCTTCCCTCAGTGCCAGAGGAGGATTTACTCCCACCACCTTATGGGGCCCCACTGAGTGCTCAGAATAGACCTAGGGAGTACAGGTCATGAGCATCTTCTTCTTCCACTCCTTCCCGGTCTCTGTCCCCAGCTCCATGGCTGAGCTGGCACTTCCTGTGGCCAAGCCCAGCCCATTGCATACCTGCTCAAGGGGAGAGGAGAGAATTGTGCAAGCTCTTCCCCTGAGGGAGATTAGGCCCCTGAGGGAGGATGGAATTTCCCCAGTAGTCTACTTTCCCTTTTCTACTAGTGACTTGTATGATTGGAAGTTACAGACTCCCTCCTTCACAGAGAAGCCTCAGGCCTGATTTCCCTCCTGGATACCGTTCTTTTTACCCACCAACCCATTTGGGATTATTGCCAACAGTTATTGAATATCCTGTTCACCACTGAGGAACAGAACCGCATCCTTCGGGAATGCAGACGGGGTCCCTGGAAATGATGGGTGACCGACAGATGAGGATTTGATTGTGGCTGTTTCCCTCTCATGCGCCTAACAGAAGGGTGGGACTGTAACACCCCTGAAGGTAGGGAACACCTAAAGGTCTATCGCCAGAGTCTTATGGGGGGTCTCTGGGCAGCTGCTACTCCCCCCACCAATTTGTCTAAGGTCAGTCAGGTGATGCAGGGAAGGGATGAGTCTCCTGGAGCGTACCTGGAATGCCTGTTAGAGGCTTTCAGAACATATATCCCCATAAATCCAGAGGCCCCAGAGAATCAGATGGCAATCAATATGGCTTTCATAAATCAGGCAGCTCCAGACATAAAACAAAAACTTCAAAAGCTGGAAGGTTTTGAGGGCAAAAATCTTTCTGAGCTGATGGTGGTGGTGAACAAGGTATTTAACAACAGAGAAACCCCTGAAGAGAAACAAACAAAAGGTCTGGCTAGGATATTGTTGGCTGAAAGAGCAACGAATTCCAAATGGGTGGACCGACCCTCTATGAAAAAGGGAAGCTGAGCCCCAAGACCCCTACAGGAAGGTCAGCCCCACTTAAAAAGAGACCAGGGTGCATACTGTAAGCAGCTGGGCCACTGGGCTAAGGAACATCCTCAAAGGAAGGGATCCCAGCCTCCCTCCAAGCCCAAGATCCTCAAGTTGGTGAACCTAGAAAATTGAAGGGCCCAGGCTCAGCGAGCCTCCACCATGAGCCCTGGGTGATCCTACAAGTGAAGGGATGAGACTTCAACTTCCTAGTTGACAGCAGAGCACAATATTCAGTTTTAAAGGAGCCTATGGGAAAATTGACGAGTAAATGCACCTGGGTGCAAGTGGCCACAGGAATCGCTCAGCACCCTTGGACTACCAAAAGGGAAGTAAACTTAGGTAAGAAGACAGTTTCACACTCCTTTACGGTGGTCCCAGAGTGCCCATATCCCTTATTGGGTAGGGATTTGCTAAATAAAATGAAGGCTCAAATCCATTTCTCTGGGAGAGGACCTCCTGATGTGACTGTACCAGATGCAGCCTATATCCTATGTTTACAATTAGAAGAAGAATGGAGAGTGCATGCCCCACCACCTCAAAAGAGACCAACCACTATCCTCAAGGACCTCCAGGCAACAATTCCTGGAGTATGGGCAGAAACTAATTCCCCAGGGAGGGCCATCCAACAGCCACCAATAATGATGACTTTAAAAACTAATGCTCAGCCTGTAAGAGTAAAACAGTACCTGATGACTCTTGAAGCCAAGGCAGGAATTACCAAACATATAAACCACCTTAGGGAGTTCAGTATTCTGGCTCCATGCCAGTCTCCATGGAACACCCCTCTCCTACCTGTCAAGAAACTGGGGACTAACGATTTCCACCCAGTGCAGGATTTGAGAGACGTTAACAAGAGGGTAGAGGATATTCACCCTACTGTCCCCAACCCATATACCCTGCTGAGCTCACTCTCTCTGGAGAGAAGGGTCTACACTGTTTTAGATCACAAGGACACTTTCTTTAGCCTGACCTTGGCAAAGGAAAGTCAACCCATCTTAGCCTTTGAGTGGTGAGACCCGAACCAGGGATTTAATGGACAACTCACTTGGACACAATTGCCACAGGGGTTCAAGAACTCACCCATGACCTTTGATGAGGTGAGGCTCTACACCAGGACTTGCAGGAGTATCGGGACTTGCACCCAGAGGTAAGCCTCCTACAGTACGTAGATGACCTGTTGATTGCCACTGAGGATGAGGGCACTTGTCTTCAGGCCACCAGAGATTTGCTCCTGACCTTGGACCAACTGGGTTATAAGGTCTCCACCAAGAAGGCTCAGCTCTGTGTCATGGAGGTAATGTACTTGGGGTACATATTAAGGGATGGACAGAGGTGCCTGTCACCAGCCAGAAAGAAAGGCATTATGGGAATTCTAAGCATGAGATCCAGCAGGCAGTTGCAGGAGTTTTGGGGATCAGCAGGCTTCTACTGGCTCTGGATACCCAGATTCGCTGAGCTGGCAAAACCCCTGTATGAAGCCACTTGAGGGGATGAGTCATCCTTCCTGTGGACTGAGACTCAGGAGAGGGCCTTTCAAGAAATTAAAAAGGCTTTATTGCAGGCTCCAGCCTTGTCTCTACCAGATATCCATAAGCCCTATCAGCTCTTTGTTGACAAATGAGCAGGAATAGCAAAGGGAGTCCTGACCCAAATGCTCGGGCCTTGGAAGAAAACTGTGGATTACTTGTCAAAGAAGCTTGATCCTGTGGGCTCGGGATGGCCGGGCTGCCTCAGAATTATCACAGCCATGGCCTTATTGGTTAAGGATGCAGGTAAGCTCATGCTGGGACTGCCCCTTATGGTCACCACCCCTCACTTGATTGAGGGGGTTCTTAAAAATCCCCCTGACTGATGGATGACAAGTGCTCGGTTGACACATTATCAGGCCTTGCTCCTTAATCCCCCTTGCATACAGTTCCTCTCCAGCACCGCTCTCAATCTTGCCATTTGCTGCCAGAACTGGATGTTGAGGTACTCCATGACTGCCTGGAGGTACTCTCTAGCTTACATGGGACTCAGGAAGACCTGACGGATGTTCCATGGCCCCACCCAGACTTAATTCTGTTCACGGATGGAAGTAGCTTCATTAAGGAAAGAACAAGGTACATGGGGGGGGTGGTTGTCAGTCCATCACTGACAGTGTGGGCCTCCTCTCTACCAGTTGGGACCTCTGCTCAGAGGCCTGAAATAATTTCCCTGACTCGGTCCCTAAAGCTAAGTAAAGACCAGACTGTTAACATTTTCACTGATAGCTGTAACACTTTCACTATGGCTCATGTCCACGGGGCTATATACAAGGAAAGGAGGCTCCTGACAGCAGAAGGAGAGACTATAAAAAATAAAAAACAGATTTTAAAACTCCTGGAGGCCATATGGTTACCAAAGAGACTGGGCATCATCCATTGCCCGGGGCACCAAAAAGGGGATTCACTGGAGGAACAGGGAAACAGGAGATCAGACCTAAAAGCCAGAGAAGCAGCCCTAACAGACTGGAACCTACTGGTTATTCTGCCTGAACCCCTCTTGCCAGAAGAGCCCTCCTACTCAGCTCAGGATGATCAGGATTTAACTTCCCTAGAAAATACCAAGATCAAGCATGGATGGAGATACACCTCTGATGGGAGACTCATTCTGCCACATAAGCTGGCAGAGGACTTAATATATAAACTTCACAAAGGGACTCACCTAGGAAAGAGAAAGTTACAAGAACTCCTGACTCTGCACCACATCTTCCATCTAACCGAAATGATTGAGAGCTGACTTTCCAGATGTCATTCCTGCCAGGTTACTAATCCAAGAGGAAAAGTCATGCCCCCAACCAGAAGGGAGAGGGGCACTGAACCTGGAGTCCATTGGGAGGTGGACTTAACTGAGGTATAACCTGGCAGGTATGGCTATAAACATCTCTTAGTTTTTGTAGATACATTTTCAGGATGGGTCAAAGCGTTTCTCATAAAAGGGGAAACCAACTCAGTGGTGATTAAAAAGATCATTGATGAACTAATACCAAGGTATGGACTCCCCTCTGTGATCGGGTCAGACAATGGACCAATCTTCATCTTTAAGGTAACTCAAGAGTTAATTAAAACACTGGGGACTAATTGGAAGTTACATCGCATATACCACCCCCAGAGCTCAGGGCAAGTAGAGAGAATAAATCAGACCCTTAAAGAGACCTTGACCACATTAACCCTAGACACTGGCAATGAATGGACAGGCTTCCTACCGTTTGCCCTATAGAGGGTCAGAAATACCCCACATACTCAATGCCTAACACCTTATGAAATAATGTATGGCCGACCACCCCCTTTGCTTCCCAAGCTGCCTTCAGATGTGCTAAATGACTTGTCTGAATCCCATTTTCTTAAGTCCCTACAGACCTTACAGATTGCACAAGACAATGTTTTCCCCTTGCTGAGGCACATCTACGAACTGCCACCAACCCAACTGCATGGATTCAAGCCAGGAGACCTTGTTTGGGTCAGACAGCACCACAAGGAGCCCCTTGGACCTCCATGGAAGGGGCCACACATCATGATCCTCACCACCCCTACTGTGCTTAAGGTGGCCAGTGCCTGGACCTGGATACATCACTCACATGTAAAGCCTGCATCAGAAGATTGGTCAGAACCAAGTCAACAAGAGATGGAAGGTCACATGGGTAAAAGACAATCCTCTCAAGCTAAAAAATCTCTGCCACACCATAACCCTTGTTGCTTTTTTTTTTTTATAGAGCCTGCCCTAGCTAACTCCTCCCATGGACTCCAAAACCTCACCTGGGTAGTTAGTAGCACATCTGCTGGAAAGATAGTGAACATCTTCTCCCACCTGGGACCTCCAGGAGCCTGGTTCCCCAAGATTACATTCTACCTCTGTGACCTGCTTGAAGGAGCTTGGGAATCATACACCCTGTCAGGTACTGTAAATTATTCTTGTCAGTCTCCCCTCAGCCAAAAGAGGATGAAGGATCACCTCTTCTATGTTTGCCTGGGTGACAATGGTGACCGAAGAAGTACCTGTGGGGAGCCAGGGGACTATTTCTGTGCTTCATGGAGCTGTGTGTCTACTGGATATATTAATTGGGCTGCCCCTGTTTCTACCGACTTGATCCAGGTAATTGCGGTCCCGGGCCTAAACCTTTGGCAAAACCCCAGATCAAGGCAATTCGAGGGACCCTGTTCCTCCTTTAGATGCAACCCTATCTCCTTGAGCTTCACCCCAAAAGGAAAGGAACTTAAAAACCTACAAAAATGGATTGATGGGAAAGCTTGGGGCCTCAGGTTATACACCACAGGGACTGATCCAGGAATGCTTTTTTCATCCTGTCTTCAGGTGGGTCCAATCTTGGGGACCCAAATGGGGCTGGCTCGGACAGTTGTTACAGCCTATAGGATGACCAACAACAGCCTTAACTATTTTTAAATCTGTCGAGAGGCCAGCTCCTAGCCAAACTGTCTGACTGGATAAAACTGCTACTTTGCCCACACCTAGATCCATGCCCCCAGAAACCCAATGGGTCCAAGAGCCCTTGCAGCCATCCCCTGGGCTTATGAACCCCCTAAATGCCACCTTTATTGCTTTAAATAATATTTCCCCTAACCTTACTCTCCATTGCTGGTTTTGCATGGACCTGAGCCCTCCCTTTTATGATGGGTTAGCTCTCCCAGGAAATTATGTTGTCACTTCTGACCCCACTGCCTGTAGAAGTCCTCCAACTACAGGGAGAAGGGAGCTTACCCTTACCCAAGTGTATGGAAAAGGGTTATGTGTGACTCCCTCACATAAAATTGTCCCCCCTTCTTACCAACATCTATGTAACTCTGTTCAAGAGATAGGGGCTACTACACTTAACCCATATATGGTGCCCTCCAGCTCCACTGCTTGGTGGGCCTGTACCTCTGGCTTAACTACATGCCTCCACTCATCCATTTTAAACCAGACCAGGGATTTTTGTGTACTAGTGCAGCTGGTTCCCCATCTATATTATAGAACAGACATAGAAATGGAAACCAGAGTCTCAGAAGAGTCTAGACCTCGTAGGGCCATAGGAACCACTGCAGTTGTCTTGTCTACTCGGGGTTGGGGTAACCACTGCAACTGGTCTGGGGGCTTCAGCGCTAGTCCTCCAGGATAAAAATTATTACCTTCTTAGACAGGCCATAGACTTAGACATACAATCATTAGAAACATCTATCTGCCACCTCGAAGACTCTCTATCTTCTTTAGCTGAGGTAACCTTACAAAATAGGTGAGGGCTAGATATACTTTTCCTAGAAAAAGGAGGACTCTGTGTTGCCCTAGGGGAACAGTACTGTTTCTATGTTAATCACTAGGGAGTTATAAAACAGTCTTTGGCTGAGGTCTGTAAAAGACTTAAGGAAAGAGAAAACTAATGACTAAATCAACAAAATTGTTACGAATCCCAATTTGACCAGTCCCCATGGTTAACAACTTTGATCTCAGCAATAGTTGGACCTCTCCTCTTGTGCCTGTTAGCAGTCACCTGTGGCCCCTGTATTCTTAATGCCTTGCTTAAATTCATCCGAGAACAGATATAGACAGTCCAACTGATGGTACTGCATTCACAGTATACTCATTTAAATCGAGACCACAGCCTTACGACAATATAGAAATGGCTCCACCACCCTAAATGCACCATCTGCTTCTTTCTGCTTCTGTAATTTGCTTGGCTTAAAGATTTAACCTTGCCATAAGTCTAGAGGGGAATGAAGAGCCAGAATGCTCTGATTCCATTTGGGCTAGCTCCTTTAGACAAGCCCAGATAAGCTCAAGCGTATTGTACATGTAAAAGCCTTATAAGGTATGAACAAAAACTTCTGGTTCTAAATGATATTAGTCAGCACATTCCAATGCCCTGAAGACAACCCCTACCAATCACGACTTCCCCTGTACACAGGATATGGGGACATCCAATTATTTTAAAAAGATGCTTGGAGCACACGGTTTCTGTGGAGTGCCCCAATAAAAGCTCCTGCCTGCTATTGTTTGGGGCCAGACTCCGTCTTTAGCTCATGAAGTCTGTGCCTGGCTAGCTGCCATTTGTTGTTGTCGTTTATTTACTTTAAATTCTTGAATAAACTTTTTGTATAATCTTTTTGGATATCTGTGGGAATTATTCTTTATTCTTGAACCCTAACAATTGGTAAATATTTCTAACTGGGTTTCAGACTCAACAAGTGATGAAAAACAGAATTATACATTTCATTTGCACTCAAAGCTAACCATAGCCAGAAGTTAGAGCATGATTAAAACAAGCTAATGCTTGAACAGCTTTCCTTAAAGACAACTCCATGAAACGGGAGGGTAAAGAATGGAATGGTAAGAAGTATTTAGTCTTAATAAGGCAACACAGAATCAATCTATAATTATAGACCACTTAAGATTGACAATATCAAAAGCACAAAGTAGAGTGTAAGAAAACAGTTTTCATGAATATGATTCAATTACAGCTGTCTACAGTTAACTCTTTCGTATAGTAGCATACAGAAACTTACAGAGAATGAGAGGTGAAAGCACAAGAGCACAACACACTGGGTCAGAGGAATCAGCATGCCAATTCTGTAGGGCTGGCAGTCTGTAACAGCAAGAGCTCAGGCTCAGGGTGGTCTTTTGCTTCCTATGAGGAAAAGGTGTGGGGGGGCACTAAAGGAAATAAGCACAAAATCATTATCACTGCCAGAGTCTAAGAAGACATACTGTAGTGAACAGTTATGAGCTAATTCTCAGAGATGTCTAGAGGTTGTTCAGTGTATGCATAAAAGTACATGGTAATTTTTACAAGATAAGCATAATAATGTTTATAAGTAGTTATTCTGAACATATTGTAGTTGTCTTTTTTTTTTTTTTAATCTCAGGCTGTTCTAGAGGCAAGAGACTGGCTCAAGCCTTGGGGATCAGTTCTTACAAGGTACCACAGAAGAAGCATGTGCCACTAACTCAGGTGTCCTCTAGCCAGAGAAACAAAAGCACTGCTGCCATGTGGCTATCTCCAGGAGCATAGGGGAGCTCTTCCAGACCTCCATTCAAGCCAAACTATGATTCCTGGTTTCAATTGCTGATGGGAGTTTTATCACTAGCTAGTATAAAGGTAGTTCAATGCAGATTTAAACATGAGAGTTAAAGGCAAGAGTTGCTCCAAGAGCAAGAAGCCAGCAGAGTTTCCATGGATGAAATGCGCCCCTCCCCCCAACAGGCCACATCTGCCTGCACATAGAACCATGTTGCAGGAAACAGGGAAAAGGACAAGGCCAAAGGAATGAGACAAGAAGACCAGTCCCAGAATTCATCTCCAGCAATGAAGATGAGTTAATATATTAAATCAAACCTATAACCAACAGGAGTTCAATTTTTCCAAATCATTTTCAGGCCTTTAGAGGTCTGAAAGCAACACAAACAAGACTGAGAATGTGAGCAAACCAAAGAGATATCTTAAAACAAACACAATGATAACAAACCCAAACCAAAAGGTATGAATGAATAAGGTCCTTAAACCAGCTCAGATACTGTTTTTAGTCTTTGAGACAGGGTCTCCTTGTAGCCCCACCTGGCCTGGAACTCACTATGCAGACCAGGCTAGCCTTGAACTCAGAGATCTGCCTGCCTCTGCCTCGGGAGTGCTGGGATTAAAGGCGTGCAACACCATACCTGGCTTCAGATACTGTTTTGTATAAACAACTAGCACTTAAAAGTTTTGTGAAACACTTAATAGACCTAGGGACATTGTCCAATAAATTTAAAAACATTTAGGGTACCCAATTTATAAGGCCTTTGAATGTACTATCAAAATAGCCATATTTACAAATCTGCCGGTATATTTAAGTAGGCATGCCAAAATAAAGCAAAAATAAAACCAATAATTTTGTGCACAATAATGAATGAAAAGAATAACTGAAATGGCCAGTTTGTTTTGACAGAAATATATGAAGGCAATAATCACAGACACACATGACAGAATTATTTGAATCTCAATGCATGAGATACAACATGACATAATTACATGAAATACCAAACAACACATGACATAATTCCATTGAAACAAGGTGCACCCAAAAGACAAATATCAAGGAATTTGATTGGGATGGTCCTTTGCATGTAGGCACTCATCTTTTAAGATCTAGATCAGAGGATAATGCGTCCTCCATAATCTCCTCATAGCTATGGGGCAGTCCTCCCTCCTCTTCTGGCGAGCATGAAGCTGGGTTTTAGGGTTCAGGTAGCCTCCATCCAGACTCAGGGATTCTTACTGAGCATGACCTGATACTAAGTCACTCAACTTCATAGTAAGTTTTAACTTGGAGGGTTTTCTCTTAATGTCATAATTTCCTGCATAGCCTAGTTCAAAGTTTTCCAGCATCACCTGGAGGACAGCTTGGGTCTGACACCTGGACTTGGAGGAACCCATCTGAAATCTTATATGTGCCTGGGATGTAGGTAATGTGTGCACAGGAGGGGGTGGAGAGTGTTAGTCTCCCTCATTCAGATGCCTTCCTGGCCAGCCACCTCTTGGTGACTTAAGAGGTCTTACCTTAGGGTTACACATATAATCCCTGTGCTCAGTCACCTGAGGGTGAGTGCCCATTTAGGTTACACAACCTCAGCGGAACCACACGGTGAGGTCCACTCAGATTCTGTGTCCTTGCAGAGCTGTGGAACCATTACTTTCACTCTCACATTCACACAAACTCATTCAGAGTTTAAGATAGTTCCCTAGTTATTCCCACTAAATTCCTGTTTTGCCTAAAATGGGCCCAGGACCTTGGAATCAAGTCAAGATTTAGTTGTGGCCTGGTTTGCTTCCTGATTCCTGTTTTACCTTAAGTGGGGCCAACACCTCGGAATCACATCTAGGTATAGTTGTGGTCCCCTTCATTCCTGACTGGAGGCCAGTGCCATCTTGGAATCACATCAAGCCTTCATATGAAGTCTTCTTCAGGGGATCAGCCTGTGCCAGCTTCCACCTGTTTACCCTGGGGCCCATTACCTGGTCTGGATGTCCATTCTGGGTCTCTGTCTCGCTTCACCTGATGAGAAGCTCCGGTCCGGGATTTCTGTGAGTTTGAGACCAGACTGATTTATATAGTGGACTTCAGGCCAACCAGGGCTACATAGCAAGTCCCCACCTATAAAAACATAAATAAATGAATGACATTCCATGTATGTGTCTGTGTGTGTTTAGACTCAAGTGTGTACATGCTCATGTGGAGGTCAAGGGACAACTTTGGCTGTCCTTCCTCTGGTTTCCACCTTGTTTCAGTTGCCTGAAACTCACCCAGCAGGGTAGGTTAGCAGGACAGTAAGCCTCAAGGATCTGCTTGTCTCTACCTTCCTAGCTGGGATTACAAGCACATGCTATCACACCTGACTTTGAAAAACAAGAAAGATTTATTTTTAATTGTGCGTGTGTGTGTATGGGTGTGTATGTGTGAGTGCAGGTATCTATAGAGGCCAGAAGAGGATGTCAGATCCCCTGGAGCTGTAGTTACAGGGGGTTGTGAGCCACCCAGCTTGGGAGCTGGGAGCTGAACTCAGGTCCTCTGCAAGAGTACATGCTCTTAACTACTGAGCCATCACTCAAATCCTATACCTTGCTTTTTCTACATGAATTCTGAGGATTGATGTCAAGTCCTTCTGCTTACAAGGCAAGCACTTTATCAACTGAGCTCAAACTTCTTTTCTTTGGAATGCAGCTTGTTTATGGTATTTTGTTTTAGTAAATAAAAGCTCAGAAATATATCACTTACGAAATGGATAGAAGACCACGGTAGTGTTTCCTTTCCTTTTCACTAACAGCTATAGTTTCAGGTAATGTTTTCCTGTGGTTTGAATGTGAAATGTCTCCTACAGCCTCACATGTTTGAACACCTATTTCCCAGCTGTTTGGGGAGGTTGTGAGACCTTTGGGATGTGTGTCTAGGTAGAAGAAATGAGTCACTGGAGGCAGGTCTTGAAGGTTTTACCTGCTTCTGGTTCCAGATTAAGCCCTTTGCTTCCTGATTTTCCAAGAGCTGGGGAGCCTCCATCATGAGCTCCTGCTTCTAAGAACTCTATTGTGCCTCCCCGCCATGAAGAGTGAGATTGTATGCCTAAGGAAGTCCGTGCTCCAAGCTGATTCTATCATGTATTTTGTCATAATAACAAGAAAGGTGATTAACACAAGAAAGTTCATTCTAAATTGACAGGATCCTGCTAAATTTCCCAGACAGGCTTTGGACTTGCAATGCTCCTGTTTCAACATTGAAAATAGCTGGGATTAGAGGGCTGTGCCATAAATCAATTCAAAAATCTTCCAAATTCAAAAGTAAAGAAATGGGATAAAGATGTGGCTCAGTAGGCAAAAGTGCTTGCAGCCAAGTCTGATGACCCAAGTTCAAGCCCCAATACCCAGATGGTGGGAGCAGAGAACCAACCAACTCTGGCTTCTCCGTTCTTTCTATGAGATTTTAGGAGCAGTGGCATGCAAAGTTCTCTAACTGGCAAAAATATGTGTGGAATCATTCACATTTTCTAGGAAGCATAAAATATTAACTAAAGTAGATAGAATCTCACCACAGATTTTCTGACAGGAAAATGTTGGGGTTTAAGAAAAGACACAGAAATCTTAAGATATTCTGTAATTAACATTTTACAGTATGAACCAATCAATATTCAGTTTGTGAGGAGGAAACCATCAATAACCTGTGAGTATAAACTAAATAGCTGATATGTGCACACAGCTTATCTGGTCACCCACACTTCCCATATTTATTTTTTCTTTCCTAGGATATATATTTCCCAGAATGATGAAGGCGATATAGATACTATTTTAAATTCTTATGAAATTATTTCATATGTCATTTTCTCATCCAGATATGAAGTTTATATTTGTTAAGCATCTACTACACACCAGCGCCAAGACAGAGTCTGGAAACTGAAAAGTTAAGAGTATTTTGGGGGATATTGGAGCTAAGTAGGGAAAGACCTTGCCTTTCAAACATAAAAACCTAAGTTTTATCCCCACAATCCATGTAAAAAAATCTAGCATGGTGGCACACACTTGTAATCCCAACACTGGGGAGGCAGAGATCGGTAGATCCCTGAACTCACTGGCCAACCAGTCTAGCCTAACTGCAGAGCTCCAGGCCAGTAACAGGCCTTCTCTCAAAGGAGGTGGAAGGCATTCTGTAGGATTACTTCAAAGTAATCTGGCCTATACACACAACCACATGGGTGCGCCTGCCATACTCAAACGCACATACATGCACACATAAGTGCATGCACACATAAAAAGAGAATATTTTTCTTGGCCTCAAAGGTTTGGTGGTTTTATAGAAATTCTGAAAGAAAGATGTGGGCTGGCAAATAGGAGCTACAACTAGCCCACCTCCCATTGAGGGGATTGCCACTGCTCATAGGAAATGCACACTGTTTTGGGAGCCATTTCCCAGATGAAGAACTTAACTGAAGGAATACCTCCCTTCATGCTGGGACAGGAAGGGCTAAGGCCTCCTGAAGGAGTTTGTGTGAAGTTAAGCGAAGTCTTTAGATCACAACAGCACCTTGGTCATGATCTGACTGAGTCTGGTTCTAGTTTCTCCTGAGGATGTTGTTCATCTGAAGTTCTCTGCAGAGGTCATTTCAGTGGGAAATGAATATGCAAGCACGCACAGTCATAGAACATGTGAGAACAATTCAGAACTGGTCATCGGCTGGACATTAATGAGATTGTTGATCTTTGTCTCCTCATCTTCCCTCTTCCCCCCAATTCCTCCTCTTCCCAACTGCTTTTCTTCCTCAATTTATTCTCTGCTGGTTTCTCCTCCTCCTCTTCCCCTTCCCTTACTCCTCCCCCTCCCCCACTCCTCCTCCTCCTCTTCCTCCTCCTTCTCCTTCTTTGTCTTCTATTCCTGATCCCCTGCAGTTTTCTTCACCTCTTCCTTACTCATGTTTTTCTTTCAGTCTTTGTGTGTGTGTGTGTGTGTGTGTGTGTGTGTGTGTGTGTGCAAACTGTGCATGTGAGTGTGGGTGCCTTCCTCTATCACTCTCTACCTTATGTTTTAAGACAACATTTCTCACTAAGCCTGGCTCTTATAATTGGGTAGACTGGCTGGCCAGCAAGCCCCAGGGATCCTCCTGTCTCTGTCTCCTCGATACTGGGATTACAAACTAAGCCCCATGCTCAGCTCTTTCCTAGGTGCTGGGGATCAAACTCCAGTCCTCATGCTTGTTCAGCAAGCACTTTACCCACTGAGAAATCTCCCCAACCTTCTTTCAGTCTTTTTAGTTCCAAATTTTCAAGCCTACCCCCACTGATAATGAATGAGCAAGCATCCTGATGCTAGTACAGCTTGTAAGTGAGAAGAATGAATGGACTTATACACCAAGAGTGTTTAGCATATTGGGAAAGTTCTGTCTAAAAGTAGAAGCCGGAGTATGACAGCATTGTGTAGATATCAAATGGAAATAAAGTCATTAAGACAGAAAGCAGATCCATTCACATCCTAAAGTCAAGGAGCAAAGCATCCATCCTTGGAGTGCCCATGCCTTTATCCCTCCGGAAACACTCTGTAAACACATTCAACCCAGAGGGAATTGAATACTGAAACAATGAAGAACAGCCAAGCAGCAGAGCGAAAATATTAAGATTGCTAATTCAAATGCACCCTTGAGCATGCACTTTCAAGTAAATCTGTTTTCTTGAATGTTCAATATAAATTTCATCTTTTGAAAAAAAAAAAATCAATCGTTGTACTAATTCAAACTGGCCATTCAGCCCGCAAGGCTTTGATCTTTTAACAATAAGATATCTCTCAAATGTATCGGGGTGAGGGAGCTGGGGAAAGCTTTTGTTTTCTTTATTCTCACCATGCTGCACATTTTAAGCACCTACAAGAGGCTGTCAATGCATACTTATGGATTCCTGATCCCATCATCTAGTCACTAGGGAAATGACCGCTTGCCAGAGTTTTCAAGGTACTGTTTGTACAGTAGCTTCCTGCCATGTTAAAACTGAAGTTGACTCTTAACAGTCAGAGATAGGCGCCCCCCTACCAAAAGATATAGCGTCTTATGGAGGTTGGCAAAAAGCACATGAAGGGCAGCATTTCACAGGCACTGCTTTCCTTCTAAAGCCAGGTACTTGGTGTTTGAAAGCAAGAGGGGCAGAACTTTCATCTCAGTTTTCACTGAATTTCCTTGTGGTCACATGTAAGCATTCTTCACAACTGGCCCAAAGACCATTATAAGATGGAATCCCCACAGACAGAAATAACTTGCCAGCCCAGCACATAAGCATAGAGAAAGCCCCACTCAGCCCTCCCATGTTTTGATTGTCCCTGATGCATAGTTCACTGCTGTGCCCTGCTGGTTCTCATGTCCTTTCAACTTGCTCAGAGAATGAACAGGCAAGCAGTCAACCAATACCTTCAGCTTGCAGAAAGACACACCATATCATTCTTTGCTCTTTTGTGGATCTTAAAGAGGCAGCCCTAAGCTGCTGACTCTAAATATCACACTCCAACAGAAAGGAGCAAACCAAGGAAGAAAGTTTCAGCTTGTCTATGTTAGCAAGCTCTGCTGTTTCAAATGTCTGTACCTGCAAATTCTCAATTTTTAAAACAGAGGGAAAGAGACTATAGACCAAGCAGTCATTATTTCAGAAAAGCCCCTTTATTATTATAAGCTAGGGTGTCCGGGAAAGAGCACTCACTATACACTCAATTTTTTTTTTCTAGGAAGGAATGGAGAGATGCAATTGCATTATAAAGGAGCTGATTGATTTGATACCCATTATTTTCTTGAAGGTGGGGCTATGTTTTATTCACGGTGCACCCCTGAAATCTTTGAAGGACAGATACTTGATTGCAGTTGGATGTACATGAATGTTAACTGGGTGACTCTAGAAGTGTGCTTCTGGCCCTGCAACATCAGCAGACCATGATACTTATTAGAATTCAGATACTGAGTGTCCCCTCATATGTGCTGAATGAGAAGAGTTGAGGCCCAAGTATCTATAGTGTGTATGGCTGTGTGTGCATGTGTATTCATGTGGAGACCAGAGGTTGATATCTGGTGTCTTTATCAGTCTCTCTCCATGCTAGTTTTTGAGACTAAGTCTCTCACTAAACCTAAAGTTCACCAATTTGCTTGGACTAACCAGCCAGTGAACCTCCAGAATCTTCCTGTCCCTTCCTCCCTGGTGCCAGGATTGTAGGTGTATACCACCACATCCAGCTTTTTTATGTAGGTGCTACAGACTTAACTTGGGTCCTTATGCATATGAAGCAAGCACTTTACTGACTGAGCCACCTCCCCAGTGCCCAGACATCTGTATTGGAACAAACCTTCCAGGTAAAATTTGACACCTGCCAAAGTAGAAGAGCTACCAGTTTGCTAAAAGGAAAAGGAAGCCAGAAGGAAAGTATGTGGCAAATATCTAGGGTAAATTCTGATGTGCATTCCTTAACAATCTGTACTTCTGGAAAGTTCTCTAAGATCTCTTGCCTGATTCCAGCTGAGCTTGACTGTGCATTGTTAGGGCTTCCATTACCCTTCTTATGTAACTATTTAATTTCTTAACCTCAAGTATATTGGTCCCTTGTCTACATCTGTCTTTCATGAAAAGTCATCCTGATAACTCCATCAATCTTTATAGTCTCAACACTAGTCCAGTTAGTAGAAAACAATTAGTTGAATGAGTTAATGGAGAACAAACGAGTTTACACAGTGTTCCTTTGTCAATATCAATGCCCGCAATTAGATTTCTAGTTTGTGGTTTAGCAGTGTGAATAAGAATTTAAAAAGGCAAAGGAAAGAGGGGTCTCCCACATGGAAAATACAAGAACATACCAATATGTTTCTAACTGTGATTTTTAAAATGTCAGACTGGAGAGATAGCTCGGGAGCCATGAAAATATAAGGACTGGAGTTCAATCCTAGGAATCCATGTAAGACAAGTTAGTGTCTGGACCAGAGTTTCAGTCTTGTTCTTGCACCCGGCTTCCAGGCAGGGGAGTGCCTTTGGAGAAGAGAGATAAGAAACTAGAGTTTCCCTCTGGCATTCGTGGACTCTCAACAGGACAGAACTAGGGACCTTTCCAGGTTCTGGACAAGACAAGACTGGAACTGCTACTGCTGGAGTCCCTATCCCCTTTCCTCACTAAAAGTCCCTCCAGTGTGTGTCCATGCGTCCTTGTCTGCACAGTCCTCCTAGTTCAAACAGCTTCTGCTCTGCTGGAAATTCACATTTGATCTTCAAACCTCAAAATGACACTTTTCTCTCTTCATTTTCTTATTGTATCTGTGTTTAATTCTGTCAGGATGAAAAATGGCATGTTCATTAACAGTTGTTTGCACATATAGCTTCTTTATAATCAGTGTTTTCTTTGCTTGTAGTACATTGTATAAGACAGAAATCTTTTATAAACAATAATAGCAACTCATAGGTACTTAATTAGTATTTATTTTCTATGGTCAGGCTTAAAAGAGCTACCAAGATATTGATTAATAAAGCACGGAAACCTCATGAATCCTAATGTGCATCTAATTTCAGGCAGTCTCTGCAATATGAAGATGAACAAGAGGCATCAGATGTGACACTCTGCATTTGTTTAGTTGTTCAGAGGTGGTGAAATCCATCCTGTGGGCTGCCATTTGTCATCCTCAGCACCCAAGGCAGGCATCACTAATTGATCAGGGGGCCTTCACTGCTGTGGCCAGGTGCAGGCTTCTACTGTTTTGCAACACAGCACTCAGGCAATGGCCACCCATCTGTTAGAGGCGACATGAAAAGTGAAACCAATCTGGCATCCTGGTCTAGCCTGTGGTTTTAAGGGTGGAGCAGAGTGCTTAGCAGGGTGTGTGTGGCAGGAGGTAGTCTGCAGAGAATGGTGGCCTGGGGGTCCCCCGTGTGGCCACAATAGGAATACTCTTTCATTACAGCTACTGTAAGATCAGTCCTGATTTTGATATCATGCAGTACAGGGAAAGGTAAAAATGTGTTCTGAAATCTTTCCAGAGCTTTTTGTCTGTGGTGCTTTGCTCTTTGGGAGCTCTACCTGCTGGTGGTTTTAAAAGCTGTCACCTTCCTGCCTTTACCCCAGCTTTCTCAGCTCTACTCAATTTAATCATAAACCCCAAAGCAGGAATTTAGATATTGGCCTTTTCTGCATAATTCCCTGGTGACACAGGGCATTTGGGAGGGGTGGTCAGGGGAGAATTAGTGTGCTGGGCTGCTCACCAATGGTACAGATCCTTCCAGGGCTGTTGCATGGAGGATATGGACACACAGAAATCCTTAGGATAGTTCCACAAACACAGACATAAGACAGATGATAGACAGATGATGATAGATAGATGATAGATTAGGTGATAGATGATAGATAGATGATAGATAGATAGATAGATAGATAGATAGATAGATAGTAGATAGATAGATAGATAGATAGATGGATGATGGATGGATGATAGATAGATAATAGATAGATAGATGATAGGTAGATAGATAGATAGATAGATAGATAATAGATAAGCAGGCAGACAGATAGATGATAGATACATATATACATAATAGATTGATGATAGATTATATAGTAGGCAGATAGATAAGTGATAGACGATAGATGATAAATAGATAATAGATGAATAAATGATGCATAGATGATAGATAGATAAATAGATGATAGATGGATGATGATAGATAGATAGATAGATGATAGATAGATAGATAGATAGATAGATAGATAGATGATAGATAGATAGATAGATAGATAGATAGACATTGCAGATAGTAAGTAGAAAACAATTAAATGATAGATATATTAATGATATATAGGTGATGATAAGAAAATAATAGAAAGGAGATGATAGATAAATAGAAGGGGACATAGAGATTGATGATAGCTAGATAAATAGACTATAGGTGATAGATAGGTAATTAGTAAGTAGGTGATAACTGATAGGATTTAAATGAAATATTATAGAGTGTAGATAATAATGAAATTGGCAATTGGATGATAGGAAGGTAATAAATTGATAATAGATAGATAATAGATAATGAGATGGTAGATAGAAGATAGATAGATGGTAACTATGTAGATGACAAATAGATCATATATAAGAGATAGATGATAAATAAGTGATACATATACTGATGATAAACAGATGCACAGATGATAGGTAACTGATAGATGATTAGATGATAGATTATATATAGATAGGTGGTAGATTATCCATATATATTTATCATCAATAGATAATTAGATGACAGATAAGAAATAGACAATAGATAGATGATATAGGATACTGGATCATAGATAGGAGATAGGTGTTAGATAGATTGACTGACAATAGATATATAGGTACATGACAGGTAGATTATAGATAGGAAGTAGATAGATGATATATATATGAGAGAAAGATGATCTACAGGTTATAGTCAAATAGATAGATGATAAATAATGCTGAGTGCTTAGCCACCAAATCCCACAATCCTCCCTGGCTGTGCACAGAGCTACTGCCCCATGGTGTCATCTGCCTACAGGAACCACACCACATCTGACACATGGGAACTTGTGTGGATACATTCTAAAGTCAGCGCTTGTGAAAGTTCTAGCTATTTATAGGCTTTTCTGTGTAACGTTTGGGCATTTTTCCTGTTATATTATAAACAGTTTTCCCAGAAGGAAGAAATGATTAGTGTAGACTAAGAAATGAGTGTAGACTAAGTCCTAGAAAATCATCTTTAGGAATAGCTTTCCTCCCTAGTGTAAAATGCATAGAGCTCTTTAAATCATTGTTACTATTTTTGTTTTAAATAAAAGAAAACAAATTGCTCCCAAGATTTTCTCATGGTAGCTCCTGTGATAGTTAATCTTGTCAACTTAATCAGATCAGGAATCAACTAACTGTGTTTCTGGGTGGGCCTGTGAGGACACGTCCAGGGAAGATCAACTAAGGAGAGAACCCCCTCCCCAGAGTGGGCAGCACCTCACAAAGCAGCATAGTTGTAAAGAGATCTGTGGGAAAATCAGTGCTACTGTGGCCTTCACTTCCTGCTGGTGAATGCATCTCTCTCATGACTGCTGCAGGTGCTGCTGCTCCATCCTTGACTGCCTCCAGAACCAGCTTCTTCATCCTTCCAATGTGGACATCTCTCCAAGAATGTTCTAGGCCTTCAACACCAGATTAGGACTGCTGAGGCATCCCAGTTTCATGGACTGGACAGCTACTGGGTTCTCAGTCTCCCCAGCACACAGATAGGCATTGTTGAACTACACATTCTGTATTACCTACGCCATATATTGCATAGTTCTGTGTCTCTAGAAATACTCTGTAATAAATACTCTTCATTGACATTGACAGTGGCCTCCCTTACATGTGAACCACCAGGGTCAGGAGGCCTCAGGAGTAGAGAGACAATGTCCAGCACCAAGCCTCTTTCTCTGGCTCTAGTCACGTTCCCACCACTATTCCCTTCCTAACTTACCCAGGTCCCACATTCAACTCCAAATACCTGGAGCTGAAGCTGCTATTTGCTCTGCTTTCTGTGGATCCAACCATTCCCTCTCTCTCTGCTTTTGATTCACCTTCCAGTCTCTTTCTTTTGCCTTTGAAATGCTAAGATACATAATTCAGCACACACTTCGAATCAAAGCTCCTACCACGCCCCCTGACCCAGGTTGGTTGTTAAGCATGTACCAGCATATAATACTGAAAGAAATGGGAATTATGGGGTGTGATCCAGACATATGACAAGGGCATTAAATGTTGAGGAAAGAAGATAAGGTAAGCAATGAGGAAATTATTTTACCTAAATAGGAGATAGAATTGCTGCTAGGTCCAGCTACTCTGTGTTCAGTACAGTGCCCTTTTCCTTGGAGCCCAAGCAGATTCCAAGTTTCTTGAGTTTGAATTTATGGAACATCTGTAAGAACTAATTTCCTGCCACTGATGTGCTGAAGTAGGGTCTGCATAACTTTTCTCAAGTGTATGAAATGTAGGCCTCTATTCATTTAAAAATACATCAAGTTGTCTGAGACTGTGGATTGGGTTCAGGGATAAAGCCCAAATTATTGTAGTCATGAACAATATATCTCCATACAACTCTCTCTCTCTCTCTCTCTCTCTCTCTCTCTCTCTCTCTCTCTCTCTCCACACTTTTGTGGGCAAGTGAATTTGCAGAGGTCAGAACAGGACATGCAATCTTTCAGAGCTGGAATTACAGGCATTTGTGGAATACCCAGCTTGGTGCTGGGATATGAACTCTGGTCCTTATAATTGTGCAGTAAGTGAAGTTAACCACAGAACTCCAACCCCATCACACAATTTCTCAAGGAAATTTCTCAAGGAAAGTATAGATGGTTCTCAACTTATAGGCTTCCATACAAGATCATCAGCTCTAATGTGCTGTTTGAAGTTTGAGTTCATTTGTTTTCCACAATAGCAACATTCAGTACTATCCCCATTCCTGATGGTGAGCTACAGTACAAGATTAACCCTACAACCACAATGAGGAACATAGGGCAGCGCATGCTAGTCCTAAACTATGAGACTCTGGGGGTAGGCATATCAAATTTATTCTTTGACAACATACATGTATCTCTGGCCGTAGTCTTCTCCACATCCTCTTTTCCTTCCACTCCCATCAAGTCCCCCTCTCACTTTCATGTCTTTTGTTTTGCTTTTGTCTTTGCTTTGTGATCCACTAGGCTTAATTAGGGCACACCTGTGGGCATGGGTGTAGAGGGATCCACTGAAGCATGACTAACTCACCAGTGCTGCATCAGTGAAGAAAGTGAATTCCTCTCCTCCAACATCCCTAGCCTGCCTTTGGCTACCCTGGGAGGGACAGGGCCTTGTGAGCCCCTCCCCAGCTGTGAGTAAATGTTTATGGGCTCAGTCTTGTACAGGCACTATGAAGGTTCAAATGTACTTCTGCTTCATGATATTTTCAACATATGGCAAAGCCCCTCAGAAGCCCAGGAGCATCTGCGTCTAGCAGCTGAATCGCTTCTGAGTTATCATGCATGGCCAAGAAGCTCAGGGCCTGTTGTAGAATTCAGGCAACTAAATAAACAGTCCCAGGTTCTAAATAACTAGATAAGAAACAGTCAGATACTGACCCTTCAGTTCCATTAGAGGTTCTTCTAAGAAGGTAACACTCCCACAAAGAGGCCCCAAAATTTGGATTCTTGGAAAAATAACACAGTTTTGCTTCAGGCTGAGAGATTGACACCAGAAAAATATGGCTAAGTTCACCTCAGTAGGCTCATGTAGTCTTTATTCTCCTCATTAATGGAGGACAAGCTCAGCTAAAGTAGGAAAGCTTTGTTCCTTTGCAAAAAATGACCCTGAAACCAAACCATCTCCTAAGGCTTTCTGTGACAATTAATAAAAAATGATGATTTTTTTTATAACCACAATGCCATTTGATGATTTCCTCTAGTGATATATTTATAAAACAGTTCAGGTACTGTAGGGCTCATCTATGTTTTCCAGTTAAATTTACTGAGGCTGGAATTGCATTCAACAGTGTCTGCACATAAGAGGAATTTATGATATATAGAAAATTTCTTGTATATTTCAAAGGTTTTCTATTAGTTACTTCTCTTGTGTGTGATGAAATACTTTAGAAAAAGTAACAGAGTTCACAGATTGAGGGTACAGTCCATCACAGTGGGGAAGGCATGGTATCCAGGACGTGAGGCAGCTGATCATACTGCACCTGCAATCAGAAAGCAGAGGGATGTGAAACCTGGTGCTCAGCTTGCTCTTTCCTTTGTATGCAGCCTACGACTCCAGCCATGGAGTGATACTACCCACAATGGGTATGTCTTCACACCTCATATAACCAAATGTAATCTCCCACAATTATGTCCAAAGGTCTTTCTCCAAAGCGATTCTGGGTCTCATTTAGTTGGCAATTGAGATTAACCATCATGATTCTGTTGTAGTTCAAATCTTAATGGCTGAAGCATAGAGAAAATCCAGCATTAAACACAACTTTGGTAGTGTAGCTTGGTCTGATATACTATTCTCATCAATAGCATGACTTCAAACAAAATCAAATTCACAAAGGCCAAATGAATTTGGCTTTGTGTGTATGTGTATTGTGTAGGCATATGATCAGGTGTTTATCCAGGTGCATGTGTATGCACATAGAGACCAGAGGTTGTCGTTGGGTGTTTTTCTCAATTACTCTTGACTTTATGTTTATAGACAGGGTTTTCCACTGAACCTGCAGCTCACAAATTTGCTTAGAATGGCTGGCCTGCAAGTCTTAGGGATCCTCCTGCCTCCACCTCCCCAGCTCTGGAATTACAGATACATGCTTCTGAGCCTGGCTTTATTTTATGCAGGCCATGAGGATCAGTCTCAGGTCCTCATGCTTTCATGGCAAGCATTTTGTTGTTGTTGTTCTTCATGCTTATGTCTCTTGAGGTCTGTATTGTTATTTTCTGTTGCTGTGATAAAACACCATGATCAAGGAAATTTATAGAGTGAAGAGTTTATTTGGCTTACAGTTCCAGAGGGAGAGTCCAGTATGGTAGGGGGAAGCATGGTGAAAAGAGGCGGCTGGAATAGAAAGCTAAATGCTCACATCTTCAACCATATGCAGGTGGAAACAGCAAGAGCATCTAGGCATGGGGAGAAGCTATGACTCTCAAAGCCCACCCACAGTGGTGTGCTTTCCCCAGCAAGGCCATATCTCCTAAAGTTTCGTGACTTTCCCCAAACAGTACTACCAACTGGTGACCATAAACCATGTGTTCCAATAGTTGAGCTTTGGGGAACACTTCCCATTCAAACCACCACATTCCACTCCCTGGCTGCCATAGGCTTATGGCCATATCACGATGTAAAACGCATTTAGTTCAACTTTAAAAGTACTCATAGTCTTTAACAGTCCAATACTATTCAAAAATCTAAAGTCTCTCTAAGACTCAAGGCACTCTATCAACTGTAAACTCCTGTAAAATCAAAAAACAAATTACGTATTTCCATTCTAAAAGGGAGGAACAGAGGTATAGTGGGGAAATACCAGACCAAAGCAAGACCAGAACCCAGCACAGCAAACATCATATCCGGATGTCTGGGACTTTAGTTCCAAAGGGTTTAAATGGATCCACTCTTTCAGCTTTGCTGCCTGAAACTTTCTCTCTCTCTCTCTCTCTCTCTCTCTCTCTGGTTCCACTCCCTGTATTCAGTTCTCTTTCATAGATATCTCTCAGCTCTGGAATTTCCGACATCTTACGGACTTCTTTGCAATCTAGACTTCACTTTCATAGCTTCATGCAATGGCCTCCCAGGGCCTTGTTCATTCAGCAACTTCCCTGCCACATATTGCTTGACCTCAGAGGCTCTCTGAAATTGCAGAGGAAAAATCAGTGACCTCCTTACTCTCGTATCCTTCATTCCAAAGCCAGAACATGTAAGTGACACTGTCAAGTTTGGATGCCAGCTTGGTGCCCTTTGGCCATATTAGCACCATCTTTTGTGTATTGTGGTTTTCTAAGAGTGAAAACTCCTTAGGTCTTTTCTTTTCACAGGTTGGTTAGTTGAGCTGGGTCTTGCCTGAGGGCACTCCTATAATTACAGTGCAGAGCAGGAGGCTTCTTTTTAATAGTGCTGATCTCCTTAACAATGACAACCTCTCTTCCAAGACAGACCTTGACTGCAGCATTAAGCTTAACACTCTCTCTCTAAACTGCACATTTAAGTTTTTTCTGCCTCACTGATTATTCATTGTATATTTGCACAAAATTTATCATTAAAAAACAAGCCATAGATTCAATGTTAAGCTGTTTTGAAATTTCCTCCACCAAAGAAATTAGTCCATTACATTTTAAGTTAGTCACAGGCAAGTTCTTGGGGAAGGCAGCCAGATTCTTTATCAAACTATTTCAGTTGCTGTTGGTCCTTGTTTCTTTCTCCCTTTGAAACTACATTGCTTTTAGCAACACTTCCTTTCAGGCTTCTACTAAAATGACCAATCAAGCTCTGCTTAAACATTCAATCATTTATCTAGTCTAAAGTTCCAAAATCTTCTGCATTCCTCCAAAAAAACCAACATGGTCAGGTTCTTCACAGCAACACCCCACTCCTGGTACCGACTTCTGCATTGGTCACTTTTCTGTTGCTGTGATGAAACATCATGACCAAGGCAACATACAAAAGGAAGAGTTTATCTGAGTTTATAGTTCCTGAGGGAGAGTGTATCAAGGTGGAGGCGGCCCAGCAAAAGGAGGCAACTAGATAAAAAAAGAAACTGAGAGCTTACCTCTTTAAGCACATGTATGCAGAAATAGTGAGCAAATGGAAGTGGACCAAGGCTATGAGCTCTCACATCCCACCCCAGGGACATGCTTCAGCCAACAAGGCCACATCTCCTAAAGGTTCTCTGACAAAGGCCATAAGCAATTTTTTGGAAATAAATACACATTCATTCAAATGTTCCATTGAGCCAAACATACATACACACCCAGAAATATATCCATGATGACCTTAAGTGTTTATGTATCATTAAGTCAATTCTTTTGTTTGTTTGTATGTGTGTGTGTGTGTGTGTCTGTGTGTGTTGTAATCACATGTATTATAAGGTTATGTGTGGACTCCAATGTGCATACCTGTACATGAGGAAGCCAGGACAAGCCCTGGAGTGTCCTGTTCTATCACTTTCTGCCTTATTCCCTTGTGATGGGGTCTCTCACTGAATATGAATCTAAGCTGGCCTTCAACATGCCCCAATCATCCTCCTGTCTCCATAGCACTGGACTTAGAGTCACATGTGGCTATGACTAGCTTTTTCCATAACTGTGGCGTGAAGCTTTAGGTTCTCATACTTGTACATCAGGACCTTTTACCCACTGATCCATCCCAGCCCCTCATAGGTCAATTCTTGTTAGTCTCTCAAGGTTGGATCTTTAATGATACTATCTGATAGACAATGTCTTTTTGCAGAATTCCTTGTATCTATAATTCCTTTCTCTATTGTGCCTAGGGGAAAATGTTGCCAGTTTTCACTCTCAGAACATGAGACCTACCCAGGGATCTACCTACATTGTGGAAACTGGAGTGTGATACTAATGCATGAATTGATGCTCAATCCTGAGGGGATCCATGGGACAAAGTGGGAAGGAAGGAAGATGTAGATCCTGGTAGAAGAAGCAGGAGAAAAAAATGGAGTCCCATGCTAGTCTGAAGAATAAAACAGTCATCACTCTGAAGGTTGCTCCCAGGAATCAGGCTGGCAAGCTGGTATAGAATCTCCTCTTGCAGTTCTAGAAATGAATGTGACTCCTCCATGACCCCAGCTCTGCTTCATCTCATTTGCGAAGCTCCTAATCCAAGATAGAAAAAAAAAAGGTCTTTTAGAGAACTTAAAACAGTGAATTTTATAGAACAATCACAGATACCAGCTGCCCATATAACTCTGTTCTCTCTCTCTTGGATCACAAAGCTACTCTATCACATTCAGTCTCTTCCAGCTTTCTTGGGAAATGAAAACAAATTTTCTCCAATGAAATAAGAGTCTGGGGCTAGGGACGTACCTCAGTTGGTAAAGAGCTTGCTGGCCAATCCTGTATTCTTTCTGGAACTTTGGAGGAAACAAATAACATAACTAACTGCCCAGCCAGCTCCTTCAACTTTCAAATTCTTCTGCCATCTCCAGAGAAACAGCAGGAAGCCTTGGGTTCAATCCCCAGCACCACATAAACTATGCATGGTGGTGATAAGTATATGCAGAGGAATAAGAAGCTCAAGGTCATCCTTGGCTACATAGTGAGTTTGAGTCTAAACTTGGCTATATGAAAACATGTCTCAAAGAAAGAAAGGCAAGAAATGAGAAGTAAGGAAGGAAGATAGATGATATATAGATGATGGATAGATAGATGATAGATAGATGATAGATAGATAGATAGATAGATAGATAGATGATAGATAAATGATAGATAGATATAGATAGATATAGATAGATAGATAGATAGATAGAGATGATAGATAGATGATAGAGATAGATGATGGAGGTCAAGCACCTGAGTGGACGCTACAGGTGATAGATAGATAGATGATAGATAGATAGATAGATAGATAGATAGATAGATAGATAGATAGATAATAGATAGATAGATAGATAGATGAGGATGAGTGACACTTGCCAATTCCGATCCTTGAGGAACCTTCCATAGTGGTTTCTCCAGGCTTTTCCTTTCTTTAACAGTAGGACCCCAGCATGACCATGCTCCAGAATAAGATATAATCATCAACTAGAAAGCTCCTGAGTTCCTAAGTCACTGAGTGGAGGAAGGGTACCTGCTAATCAGGAAAATCCATTCCTGACTTCTATTGTGTTGGACAATCATTCAGGAGCACAGTTTCTTCCGCAGGATCCCACTGTGCCATAATGCTGTGGTAGTCTCTCAGATGCTTACTCGGACCTTCTGTGCTCTGCTTTGTACCCTGAGAAAATGAGTACATCTTCTGGACCAGTTGCTCTTTAGTTCTGAGTGACTTTAGACGATAAGATAGGTTAGGAGATGAGATGAAGCAGCAGGAGATGAACAGATAGGCAAGAGATGGGAAATGTGTTTACCCACATGCTTTCCCTTAGTCTGGTTTATCTCAGGCAATTACTCTAACATGGTACTGTCATCAAAATGAGATCCTTCACATCTTTCAGACTAGTGTGGTAAGATCTTCTCACTGCTATTAGTACCTGGGCTCTGCTTTAAATTCCGTTATTTCATTTGTCCTGCCCACACCTTTGCAAATAGAATTTCCTCAAAGTTCTATAGAGCTAAAAATTATGCTCATTATGTCCTCTATTCCTTATTTTGATTAATTTATTAATTTAAATTAATTACTTAATCTTGTGTGTATGTGTGTATATGTCTTATAGGAGTCAATTCTCCTTTTCCCATGTAGAATCCAGAAACAAAATTCAGTCTTCAGGTTTAGCAGCAAGGGCCTTTACCTAATGAGTCATCTTGCTGACCAATCCTCTCTTTCTCTAAGACTTTGGAAGCCAAAAATAATATAACCAACTGCCCAGTCAACTTCTTCAACTTTCAAACTTTTCTGCCAACTTCAGAGAAACAAAATGAGAATATTTCCCATGCTGTTCCTATCCTTAGCACAGAGGCAATGGAGATAAAGGCCCAGAGAAGGAAAAGGTCTTCCTCAAAGCCTTTATTACTTTCACAGAGACAGGGCTCTGGCTGAGAAGGAGGTGGTGTCAAGACATCAGCTAGAAAGAAGAGTAGTGGGAGGAGCTGGGGACACAGCTCAGTCAGCAAAGGGCTTGCTATGCAAGCATGAGGACTTGAGTTTGATTCCTGGAACCCATGTTTTCTATTTCTTTTAAAGCCAGTTGTAGTAGGGCACACTTGTAAACCCAGCACTGGGGAGGCAGACACAGGCAGTCCTATGGGGCTCATGGACCAGCCCTTGAATTGGCAAGCCCTTCTCCAGTGAGAGGGCCTGTTTCCAAAAGAAAGCAGACAGTATCTGAGGATCAACACCTGAGGTTGGTACCTGACCTCCAACACGCACACATGTACATGCACATGTGTCCCTGGGCACACATGTGTACCCCCTCCTATATACCAAAGCAAGCGTGGGAACCAAGAATACCACAGTTCTTATATAACAGCTAGTCATCCATGGAAATGCTCCTTCAGATCTGTCTTTAATTAGTGAGGAACTGGAGAGAGGTAATGGTCCCTTAGCCCACATGTCAGAATCTGAGCTTTGTTCTGAACTCCACAGGGGGTGCTCAGAGACTGCTACTCATGAATCTCCTGGGACAGGTGTGCATGCATCAATATGCAGACTGGCCAAGACTTGTCTTAGGGCTTATCCTCTATCCACGTTTGAAGGAATGTCCTCACCACAGCAAACCTCACAGATTTCAAAGCCACTCAGCTGGCTTTGAAACGTGTATGGCTCCCTGGATCCATATGAACCAACTGCAAGGGACCATGGACAAGTTGTAGAACTCCAGTCCTATGAGATAGACGAAGGCAGCTGGGAAGATCTAGAAAGGGGCAGAAATCATCCTGTAGTTCCCACAGGTCCTAGGTTTGCCTTTCCCTCTGTCCTTCAGGGCCTGGGGCCCTGGCAGCCCTAAGAAGCCAGCCTTGGCTGTCTATCCTTAATAGAATAATTAAAGACACAGTGAATGGTGAAAAGCAGAGAGAAGACATTTACTCAATGTGACCACTTGGGGAAGAGGAAGAAAGAGGTGCCATGCTCCACCTCCGAAGCCCATATAGTCTTGACATGAGGTTTAGGCTCGAACAGAGGACAAAGGTCTACATAGCTAAGCTGTCCTGGCCCAGGTGTGGTCCACACATCACCTTTGTCTCAATTCCATTCTCCCCTGCAGGTGATCAGACAAGTTATCAGATCTGTGTAAAATCTCTTAGGAGATACTCCCTGTATCTGGTCCCAGGTGTTATCATTTTCCTTCTCCCAGAATGACATTCCTGGTCAATTCCAACTTTTTGGTGTCTAGTGTCTCAACAATCTGATAGCCATAGGGAAGGGCACAAATGTCTCTGTGGAACATTTTTATTCATGCCAGGAAAGTTCCATTTGTATATCTCAAGGGCCCTATGGAAGAATGATATAATCCCTTATGAGGAGAGCCTGCTGGGACTCCAGGGCCTTCTCTCCCCCAACTCCATATACCATAACTGGCCTTGCAAAGACAAATACTCTGAAGAGACACTTGTCTCTCAATCTATCAGACCTATGAAACAAGAGGCCCAAAATAAATGGAATTTCCCCAGGAATCTCATGGTAGGAGAAGGAAAAGGCACCAGCCAGATAGGGAACTTGTCTCCCAGAAGGCATTATACACAGTTCTGACAACTTGACAGATCACCTTATAAGATGAAGCTGAAGCCCAGATAATGATGAACAAGACCACATTGACCAGGACTGCTTAAGCACATCCCTGGCCTTTTTATCTAAACTTTAATCTAACTTCAGGACCCTGAAGACATACTTGGGGAATGACTATCTCTTTATCTCTCTTCCCAATGTCGCCACACTAAATAATCTCTTTTTGCTAGTTGGTATTAATTTGGCTCTTTCAATTGGCTTATTGAGGACAGGTAGTCAAACCTGGCTTGGGACTCAGGATATGACCCCTAAGTTAGGTAACCATACTCCCTGTCCTGCTACCTTGATGTCTTCATACAACATCAACCTAGCTCCTGGGAGGAGGCACTGCAGGCTATTTGGCAGCAGGGTCAGTTACATATGAACCTGGACCTCCAACCACATCTCATGGCCAGGATGCTTCCAGATACTTACCTTCCTGACAATACCCTAGTGGGGCTGTCGAAAAGCCTTGGGAAGCAGGTGTTTTACTGTTCCCACATGTAAGACTCACACTATAACGTTAAATTTTTAAATTTGGGGTTGGAGAGATGACTCAGTAATCTCAGCATGTTTTGCTTTTCTAGAGGACCCAGTTTTTGTTCCCAACACCCAAGTCAAGTGGCTCACAACCACCTGAAACTCCAGCTCTAGAGGATCTGACACCCTCTCTTAGTCTCTGCCATCATCTCTGGCACAGACACACACATACATACATACATACATACAAACATACATACATACAAACATACATCTATACATACATACATGTAACTAAAAATAATAAGAAAATAAATCTTTAAAACCATTTTAAATTTGTCACACTTAATGACCACCTTTAGAAAACTTAAGAAAATGGTGCAGCAAATACTCCATTACAAGGCATTTAATGCTTCATATTCATAAAATATGAATTTCATTGCATTTATACAGCACAAAACCACAGTATGTTTTCTAGTGAGTGAAGTTGTAAAAGATTATCATGCAGCTAATATGCCAATTAAGTCACCCTGGGTCAGCCAGCAGGCTTGTATTTGTTCTTATTTCTATCTGCGAGTCTCCTCAAACCCATAAATCCTGTGAAACTTTATTAGGTGGTCAGATAATTCTGTTCAGAATGTTCCTCACTCCTGAGGCCCTGGGTAACTAGCACATCTGGAAGGAATGGGGACATTCCAAAGAGACACCTGAGTCTCTTGCTGGTTTTCTGGACTGTTGACATAAGGTGTGATGGCCAGTGTGAGTAGTCCACTTGACAGAATCTGGAATCACCTGTGAAATGGGTCACTGAGCATGTGTGGGGGGGTGGAGATTATCTTGACCACATTCACTGATGTGGGAACACCCATCTTACTTGTGGGTGTGACCACTTTCTGGACAGGGGAATTCTGAACTCAGCCCAAGCATTCACTCATTCATCTCTCCATTTCCTGAGAGAAGATGTGATGTAACCAGCTACCTCAAGCTCTAGCTGTCTTGACTTCCCCAAGATAAGGGAAAACCCTTGAATTAACTCATTCATCTCTCCATTTCCTGAGAGAAGATGTGATGTAACCAGCTACCTGTCTTGACTTCCCCAAGATAAGGGAAAACCCTTGAGCCAAAATAAGTCCTTTCTCCCTTAGGTTGCTTGTGTCAGGGTAATTTATCACAGCAATAGGAAAAGAAGCTAAGTCATGAAGCATCCTAGGGAACGGGAATCCCTCCCTCCTCCTTAGAAATTTCATGCAGGGAGAAGGTAAAGGCTGAATCTTAGTACCATCCAGAGGGGGATCTTGGCCACAGAAAGGGAAAGCATTTTCACACAGTCAGACCACATTCCTTACAGAAGGAGACTGCATCCCAGACAATGGCAGGTGGAACCTCACCTTGCCCAGGACTGCTTAGCTATACATACCTCTTGCAGTATATTTGAACCTTACCTTTGTGTTAGGACTCTAAAGATGAACCTGGGATGGGAGAATCTCTGGATCTCTTTGTTCTTTTACCCAATGTGGCCACAACGAATAAATATCCCTTTTCTTCATTTCACTATTAATTTGGCTGCTTTAATTGGCTTATTGGAGATGGGTGGCTGAGTCTGGCATGTTAGGTAGGGCTACAGAGCCACAGGCTCTGACCCAAGTCCAGCAATACCCACACCCTCCTGCAGCCAAAATATTTGTCATTTCTATATCTACACAAGAATTCCAGATTTTCTAAGCTTCAAACGAAACCTCAGAAGGCTCAAAAAATATTATGCCTCATCTTCCCTGACCTTTCAGCTCATTCCCAAACTTCAATCCAAACACCAAATCAGACAGCTGTCCCGCTCTATTAGGCTCATCTTCTGTGTCACTCACCTGTTTATCTTTCCTCCTCTCTGGAATAGCCCAGGAGTGTTCCAGTTCAATCTCATCAAAAGTTCAAATAATGGTGGTTCTTTTTTTCAGGCTGAATTTATGATAGATGTCCTACTTTTCTAAATAGAAAATGGGAGAGGGAGGAGGGAGAAAAAGACATTTTATTAAAGAAAAATGTATCTCAGAATGTAATTTTAGAACTGAAATAGGACTAAAAGGAATGAGAGTCCAAGTTCTTATTAGATAGATGAATCCACATTCAGGGATGTTAAGTAATTTACCTGAGCTCACACAGCAAGTTATTGCAAATTTAAGCTGTACAAGGGAATCATAACTGCCCATCTAAGTGTTCATTCTTGCTTTCCAAAATCCATTCATCTAACAGCTTTTCAATAATTGCTACAAATAAGAATAATAGTCTATAACTGAGCATGCAACAGTAAATAATACAGTTCTAGCCTTTGAAATGTGTGCACTGTTTCACAACTAAATAAGAAAAAAATGTTTCTTTAACTTACAAACATTAATATCAAATTAAAATCCCTAACCATTTAAACAGATTTTTTAAATAGTAGTAGTTTCATTTGAAGCTAATGGCTTCCTGTGTGTGTCCAGGTGTGCATATGTGTATATGGGTGCATGTGCACAGGTGTGCACTATATGTGGAGGCCAGAAGTCCGTGTTGTCTTCTCCATTCACTGTTCACCTTACTTTTGGTGACATGCTCTGTCACTGAACCTGGAGCTCACCAGTTTGGGTAGAATGGCTATCTACCAAGCAACAAGGGTCCTCCTGTGCCCCTGCCCACCACAGCACTGGAATTATAAGCATGTACCTCTACATCCAGCTCTTTTTAATGGGTTCTAAGGGCTCAAACTGGGGTTCTCATGCTTGTGGGACAGACACCTTACTAGGTCATCTCTTCAGCCCTCATGGCTTCCTTTGATCTCCTGGGGAAATGGCTTGTTTAACTCCTCTTTGGGTCGTATACTCTGCGACTCATTCTGTAATGTAAAGTCTCATCTACACCTTAGAGTAACAATAAAGCAGATCATCTCCAGGAAAAGATTTTACAGCTAATATGACAAATTTTCTCCACTGGGTCAGCCATAAGGTATGCAGTATTCTCTCTTGTATCTTTGAGATTTCTTCCCTAACCCATAAATTCCACATTACTTTATTAGATAGACAGTGGCCTGCACTCTGGTCATCACTGAACCTCAAGTTCAAATATGCGTATGCAGTATTCTCTCTTGTATCTTTGAGATTTCTTCCCTAACCCATAAATACCACATTACTTTATTAGACAGACAGTGGCCTGCGCTCTGGTCATCACTGAACCTCAAGTTCAAATATGAATTAGTGAGCAGAAAACATAGACTAGATGACTTCTCCTCTTGGAAACAGAGAATATACCATTTTGTCCCTGCCTCTGGGCTTCCAGACTCACACTCCTGAAGTACAGAGAAAAAGTTCTCCATCCTAAGCATGTATCTGAACCCTGGGTCCTATCAGAGAGTTCTGCTCTCAGTAGGTATGATGAGGCTTGACAATGAGTGTGTCTAAACTGTTTCTGATGATGCCAGTTATGCTGGTCCAAGGCCTACATTTCAGAAATACTGGGAAAGTGTCCTTTTCCTGGTCCTGCTTAGGGCTCATCTACTAGTCATCCATACCTGTGCCTCATCCCTGCCATCCACACCCAAGCCTCACCCCTGCCATCCTGCAATCAATGATGATGACTTAGGTATTACTTTGGAAAAGCCTCTAGGCTACCTCTGTGACCTCCACTTGGCCTGTCCACAATGATGCCTTCAGTTTCCATGTCATGGTGTTCTCAAATGCATCTCAAAGGTCTGTGTGCATGAGACCCATGGTAAATGGCAAGAAGGCAGATGCACATCTGCCTGCCTTGTGTTCACCCTCCCACAGCACAGGACAGTTACTGCAATAAAACAGATGTTATCCATGCAGAGTACATGACACAGTAGAACAATGTGCCTATATCAAAAACTTCTTTGTGTGTGTGTGTGTGTGTGTGTGTGTGTGTGTGGTGTATGCAAGTGTATGTGTGTATATGCGTGTGTGTGTGTGTTCTCGTTCCTCAAATGCTGGTGTGTGTGTGGTGTATGCAAGTGTATGTGTGTATATGCGTGTGTGTGTGTGTGTGTGTGTTCTCATTCCTCAAATGCTGCAATGTTTAGTTTTAATTGTCAACTTGACACAGTCTAGCATAACCTGGGAAGAGAGTCTCAGGGAGGAATTGTCTGGAACAGGTTGGGTTGCTGCCATGTCTGGGGATTCTATCTTGATTGGGCTAGTCAAGGTTCGAAAACCCAACTACTGTGGGCAGTACCATTCCCTGGGTCCTGGACTGTGTAAATATAGAGAGGAGACTAAGTTCAAGTGTGCATGCATGCATGCATTCATTCTCTCTGCTCTGTTCTGCTCTCAAGTTTCTGCTTTGACTTCCCCATAATGATGGACTATATGCTAGAACGGTAAACTCAATAAACCCTTTCTCCCCTAAGTTGCTTTTTGCCAGAGGAGTATTTTATCATAGCAAAATAAATAAAACTAGGACAGGTGACTTTGACCCTTTGTTTGAGACAGGGTCTCTTATTGGCCTGGATCTTCCAAGTAGGCTAAACTGGCCAGCCAATGAACTCAAGGATCCACCTGTTTCTACTTCCTGTCTCACCATGTGGGACTTCAAGAAGCTTTACAAAGTGTACTTGCAATAGGGGACAGGAGGGATGAATGGATGGGTAGGGGCACTGTCCCACTTTGTATTGTTAGGCTCTAGACTGCTGATCAGGGCGTAATAACCTTCAGCCTTGGAATAACTGACAAATCCCCTATTGCAATTACTGTCCATGAATATCTAGGTAACAGATTCCAGATGCTGCTTGGATTTCCCTCTTGAGGAAATGAGTCTGCAGACTCTGGGACATCAGAGAACATCAAAAGGCAACCAGTGGCCCACAAATCCTGCTCCTTGTACCCTTCCATTCCTCCTTTGGGGAATCAGAGATCCTAGCTGCAGGATTCTACTGTGAGCTTTCCCTCTTCCACAGAGAACAATAAGAAGGGACCCAACAATGCCATATGAACCCGTTCTCCAGCAGAGCCCTGGCCATGTTGTCTCTGTCTGTCCATGGTGCCAGTAACTCTTCTAATAAACTTCTTACCCCGATGGTCTGTCTCGGTGTTTCCCTTGAGCTCTGCATTGGAGACTTTTGTGTGTTATAAGAACACATTTGTATACTCTATACAAACACTGGAAAATCTTCATCTAGAATGGATGATGGTTTCCTTACAGCCACATAGAGGAAGTCCTCTTCCTTCTATGAGGAAAAACTAACAGTCAATGTACCTTTCACAACTGACTTTCAAGCAGGTGCAGTTGATCTGATGAAGATGGAGGATGTTTTTCTTGGTGGACAATGTTCTACAAGAATCCAGTTGAAATTGTTTTAAATATATATATATA
>NW_008348999.1:834074-855331 GCF_000622305.1 Nannospalax galili | reverse complement strand
GGAATCATAAAATATTATTCATTTCTTCTCAACTAATCTTTATAATTGAATCATAGAGCCCTTGGTATATTTATGATCAGTGAACACCTTTCCTGAAAATTGCTGCTGAGGTGCCAGCTCTTGAAATACCTCTGATTTCCAATGTTCTTCAATGCAGCTTATTTTTGCCTGAGTGACATTTACAGGGGTCCTTTTTCAGTGAATTGAGTGGGGAGAAAATTTTAAATGTTCTGTTGTTAAAAAATATTAAAGCATGCTGGGTCTGGTGGCCTACAACTTTGATCCCAGCACTCAGGAGGCAGAGGCCAGTGGATCGCTTTCAGGTCAAGGCCAGCCTAGTCGACATAGCTAGTTCTAGTCCAGCTAGGTATACAGGGAGACCCTTTCTCAAAAAATATATAAAACCAAAAGAAAAAAAGAAAAACCAAAGCAATGACTAAGGGAACTGGGTATCTTCAACTGGTAAAGTGCTTGCTATGAAAGCACAAGGACCTGATTTCAGATCCTTAGAACCCATGGAAAACTGAACGCTGGAGCTTGCACCTGTAATCCCAGCACAGGGCAACAGAAATAAGAAGAACTCTGGAATTTTCTGACCAGACAGCCAAGCTGAATCAGTGAGCTCCGAGTTCGGTGAAAGACCCTGTCTCAAGCAATAAGGTGGAGCACAGTGATGGCACACATACCTACATACACCACCCCCCACCACACACACAAAGTGATCTAAGACTGTTTCTTAGAAGCCAATAGCCTAGAATATGGAGTCATCCAGACTGAATTGTACAGATGGTATTTTATCCTCAAAACAGTATTTGCTTATCCATCATATACATGAATGTCTATTTTACACACACAGTTTTGAAGCTTTCACAAAATACAAAATGATTAAAAGCTAAGCAATAATGAAAAGTTGAAGTTAGTAAGAATTTCTTTATTGAGTGAATTTTGGCTTATTTAAAAGAACAAATTCCAATTTCCATATTTCACAGAGCTTACATTGAACTTTGGCAAGAACCAAGATACAGGAACTGAGTATTTTGTGCAAAGAACATGGGATCTATTCAGCAAACTTGTATCTCTGGCCTACTTCTTTCATTTTGCGTAGGAAACATTTAATTTGGTACAAAGTCAACTACCTTCCATCTGCATGCTTTCCCATTCATGTGAATCTGCATCCAATTCCCACCAGCCACAGTTTTATCAATATGACATACCTGCCAATTCAAAAAACTGCTTATATGATGCTTCAATATGCAAAGATTATGAAGCATCCCTATACATACAATCATGCAACTAAAATATATTGATTTCCATATTTGTATTGTTTGTATTCTGTACCTAATACTCTCTAACAGTGACAAGATAGGGGAGTTTTTCAGTACAATGTGCATGTTATTGTGGGGAAAGTGATATGTATATGCATGTTAATAAAAATTGGGGCTCTAGCCTGGGGATATAGTTCAGGTAGTATAGTAGTGCTTGCTTGGCATGCACAAGGCCATGAGTTAAATCCCTAGAACTTCATAAACTAAATGTAGTGGCACATGCTTGTAATTCTAGCACTCAGGAGGTACAGGCAGAAGGATCAGAAATTCAAGGTCATCTTAAGTTGCTTTCTCATGACAACTGCTGTGATCCGTGCCAATGCCCTTGATGCAAAGGCTACAGGTGATGAAAGACAAGGAATAAAAGAAAATTTAAAGATTATATGGATTATATGATAAGATTATAAGATTAAATGGATTATAGTATGTGTACCAGGTTTAGTAGAAGATATATAGATGGATAATAGATAAATAGATAGATAGATAGATGATAGATAATAGAAGATAATAGATAATAGATAATATATAGTTGGTAGATAATATATGTCAAGATATCAAAACTTCCAAAACAAATACACAAATACAGTGAAGTTCAATTTGAATTTTCACAAAAATGCAGGGATTCAATAAAAATACTTGAAAAATTAGATAAATTTCAATACTTGAGGATCAGTGAGGACACTTTGAAAGTTCTTTAGGATTTTGAACTGCTAGCATAGGGCATCAGTGCCACAGCGCTTCTGAAATTATTCCACTGTATCTAGGGCAGGAACACATGGTTAGACCAGTCAAATATAAGACGAAGCACCATAAAGACCATTGTGTATGCAAGAGCATGTGTGTATATGGAAGTCTTGACACTAATTCAGTGGGAAACGATGGATAGTCTAATAAACGGTTCATGCCCAGATGGCTATCCATCTGGAGGAGTATGTAATGCAAACCCTTCATTAAATCATGCTAAAAATGAATTCAAAGTAGATTAGATACTTAAATTTTTTTACAGGTAGAAGGAAGTCTGGGAGACTCCATGGGTATTAACAGAGAAAAAATAGTTGTAAACTTGAATTTGTAAAAAATAATTTAAAAATTATCTATAATGAGAGATTCATAAACCAAGCCAAAATGTACATCCACATCCGCAATGTAAAACAGTCTACTTGGGAAAATATTTAAATATGATGGACACATGTCTATACTAACACAGAGAGACTTTTCAACACAAAAGGAGAACAATGTGAGCAAATAGTGCTGGGTGCGGTAGCACATGCCTATAAACTCAGCACCTGGGAGGGAGAGGCAAGGGGATCAGGAGTTCAAAGCCAGCCTCAGACATGTAGTGTTCAATGCCAACCTGGGATATAGTTGGGAGTGGTGGCTCATGCCTACAATGCCTATATTTGGGAGGGTAAAGCAGGTAGATCACAAATTCAAAACCAGACTTGGCTACCTAATGAGATCCAGGCTATCATGGGTTACAGTGAGATTCTGTCTCAAACAAAACAAAACAAAAAATGACAAATGGATAAGAAGGGATGATTTACATAGAAGCAAACAAAAATGGCCAGCAGATATGTGGAGAGATGCTCAAATGCAATAATTACAGTTGAAATGCAAATTAATCTAGTTTTGAATGCTTTTGTACATTTTCCAATTTAGCAAGATTTATATAAAAGCAATTATGTTCACTGAAAGCATGTATGTATGGAATAAACCACCCTCATGTGGCTAGAGTAATGTGATAACTGGCATGAAATAGTTTGAAAAGTTCAAAGAAAAACATGTATTCCCTTCAGACCAACAGGTACAGTCCTGGAAATCTATCTTACAGAAGTAAGAATCATCATTCACCAAGGGACTACCATAAGCAATGCTTTGATAAAATAGTATTTATAGCACCAAATGTTAAGGAAAATCAACAGAAATAACAAATTAGAGTTGTGTTTATGGAGATTTAAATTTACATTTTAATAGACATATAAAGTAGAGGGTTTCGGTATGGCAAATTCATATATGTGTATCATACACTTTGTTCATATTTGTTCCCACAACCCACTCCTGTGCCCCTTCTCCCTCTGACTGCCCCTCCAGTAGTTCCCCTTCCACTGTCATGAATATATGTATATATACATATATATATATACATACATTTAAATTTATAGTCCATTATAAGAGAAAATGTGCTATTTGCCCTTCCATCTGGTTTATTTTACTTAAGATGATGATTAACAGTTTCATCTATTTTCCTGAAAATGATATAATTAAATCTTCTTGATGGCTCTAGCATTCTAGCATGCAGGTGTGCATGTGTGTGTGCCTCTGTGTGTGTGTGTGTGTGTGTGTGTGTGTGTGTGTTGTATCATATTTTCTTTAGGCATTCATCCATTGATGGGCATCTAGGCCAGTTTCACATCTTGGCTACTGTGAATAAACACAGCAATAAACATAGATGTGCAAATATCTCTATGGTATGCTGACTTAGGTACCTTCAAATGTTCACCTGGGTGCTAATGGATTTGGATGGATTTCTGCAAGATTATTTTAAAAGTATGTGTAAGACATCATTTCTAGCAGAAGAAACAGAGACATTGAGAAGGAAAAACAACAGACATGTATCTATAAAAGCTGATATGGATACATAAACACATTTAAGAATACATAATTGGGGTATGTATTTAGATTTAAATTTTGTTACTGACAAGAGAGAAATTCTTTCACAGCTATTAGTATGTGTTTTATATATGCATATATGTATTAATAATGCACATATAATCATAGATATTGACACATCGCTCATGAATGCATACTTACACACTCACATAAGCACAAACCACATACAGCAGGGACCTCTGTGGAGTCAGAGGGTATGCAGGGTCCATTGTCTTGTGGCTAATGTCACATCAGCTTTTGGCTGCCCGCATGGTAAGGATTTAGCCAGAGAGCGGCTGCTGCCATCCATGCGGCTCTTTAGAAACAAGCTCTGGGGTTAATTAGGATGCACAGCCTTGTTTATCTTTACCATTCATTTTGGTTTGTGGTTTTCCTAAGCAATTGCTCAGAGGCTTTGTCAATTATTTCTCCCTTTCCCCAGGGTTTCCCTGCAAGGACTCATTTGCATCAGGTCCAAATCCACCAGGAAAGTGCAAATCATTTAGCTTGCTTGCCTCAGCTTCCATTTTTTCATCTGTGAAATGAAGATGATACTTTCTTTATCCTTGTCTCAAAGGGATGATGTGAAAATTAATAAGATAATTAATTAGGCAGGAGGTTCTACTGAAGGTACACCGTGTAAACACAGCTTCTTCATCTTTACAAGTTTTCAGGTTTCTGATTTCCTGCATATGTCCATATGTACATGTGCAAGTGTCTGTGTACATGTGTTATAGTGCATGTGTGCCATGGGTGTGGAGATTAGAAGGAAACTTGTGAGAGATTCCTCTTTCTACCATTTGGGTCCTGGGGATCAAACTGAGGTCGTCAAGCTTGGCAGCAAGTAGTTTTTCCCACTGAGGCATCTTACCAGCTCCCAGTGTTTTTCCTTAACACAAATTCTGGGGTTCAAATCCAAGTTGTCATTCTTGCAAGGCAAGAAATTAACAGACTTAGCCACCTCACCTCACCAACCCCCATATTTAATGTGTGAAACTTTGCAATGGAGGAAAATATGGTATATCTCTTTTGATATAATAAAATGTAAAACGTTGGAAAATTAAAAGATAACAAGTAAACCTATTATACATACATAGTCTATATTTCACAATAGTATTGAAAATCAAGTTAAATCCCAGAGTGATGTTGATAGTTTTGCCAAAGGAGAAAGTATACATGCATACACACACACACACACACACACACACACACACACACATACACACACACACCAGAACAATCACTTTCACTCATCTTTAGGGATCATGATCAAGGCCCTATTTCCAGTTTCTCTTTCTTTGTCCAATTTTTAGGTTGATTCCATCACTGTCCTGTTCTCATGGCTCTTTCGTGCATCTTGTCCTCTGTGCTGGCAACAAAGGGATTCTTTCAAAACATGGACCTGGCCAACGATGAAAGCCTCTGTTAATTCCTCATTGCTTCTGGATGAAGTCCACATTTTTAAACACTATGAGGTCAAATTCATACTGTTTTGAATGGTGTCAAGTCGTATGCTCAGCCCCCCATAGATTTTAGACAGGGTCTCATGAGGTCCAAGCTGGGCTTGAGCTAGTTACATAGCCAAAGATGACCTGGAGCTTCTGATCCTTCTGCCTCTACCTCTCCAGTGTTGGGATGACAGGTCTGTGGCACTATGCCCCATTTATGCTGTGCTGGGATTTTACACAGGTCTTTGTGCATGCTAAGCAAGCACTCTATTCACTGAGCTGCATCCTGGGCACAGGTTGCCCTTCATGATGAGATTCCTCCCCTTTCTAAATCCTCATATGCATGTTTTGTTGACCACTCTGCAGGTTCAGTGTGAACTCCAGAGACAGTGAAAGATGGTGGCTTTTACTGGCAGTGCCCAGGGAACATCTGAGCTGTCCTTTTAAGACTTCTGCTAGGCTCCACTCAATTCATTCAACAGTGATCGTTGGAGCCAGGCCCAGGTAAGACTCGAGAGTTGGTTTGGGATAGTAGAGTTGTGGTTGTCTTTTGACTGAGCAAGGCAGGCTGCAAGAGAAGGGCCTGGAGGGGTCTGGTCATAGAAAGTCTGAAAAGGGAAAGAAGTAAGGAGGAATCTGGAAGGGAACAGGGAGCAAGGAAGCTTGCCACCTAGAGGGGAGTGAGGCAGTTCTGTTTATATCACAAACTTCTTAGCTAAGTCAAGGTTACTTTTGGGGGTGCCATTTACTTTGTGTGTTGTGTGTGTGTGTTTGCTACTGTAGAGACAAGAAGAGTGTGTTGGATGCCCTCAAGCTCTGGAGTTACAGGCAGTTGTGAGCTGCCAAATGTGAGTACTGGGAACTGAACTTGAGTCCTCTGCAAGAACGATGCACACTCAACTGCTGAGCCACCTCTCCAGCCTCTTTTCATTTTTTATGACAATAAGTATACGTATTTATGGAATGCAATATGGTGCTTCAAGTCACTGTATATAATGAGCTGTATACAGTGAGTAAATATAATGACCAAGTCAAAGTATAAGAATATCTATTCCCTCAAACTTTGCTCATTTCTTTGTGGCCAATACATTTTAAATCCTCTCTTCTGTCTATTTAGAGATACATAGTGCATCATGTAATAGATGTAACCTATGAAATAGAACACCAGAACTCATTCCTCCTATATAATAGTAACTTCATACCCTTGACCACCCTCTCTTCTTTCCTCTTCTCTGTTCTAAGACTCTGCTCATTTTCATTTGCTTTGTTAGTTTTAAGATTTTATGTTTATGGTGTGTGCATGCATGCATGCACGTGTGTGTGTGTGTGTGTGTGTGCATGCACACATGCACACCTGTGTGAGCAGATGGTCTCGAAGCCTAGAAGAGGATGTGAGGTCCCATGGAGCTAGAGTTACACCTGACATGGGTGCTGCATACCAAATTCCAGTCCTCTGCAAAAGCAGCAAACAGTCTTAATCACTGAGCCATTTCTCTAGCCTCTGTACTTCTTTTTGGAAAAATGAAAATAAAATCCCAAATCTTATGTTATTCCTTTCTTCTGAACTCCAAGTAAGAAGCAGGCCTCCAGTTCCCTTCATTTTTTATTTTTCTTCTTTTTCTCTGGCATGATTTCATGAAACCTAGGCTGAGAACAACATGAACGTGTAGTCCTTCTGCCTCCAAATTCCAAGTGCTGGGTTTACAGGCCTATACCACCACACCCCCAGATGACAGATGGCACTACTGATTGAACCCAAGACCTCATATATGCTAGACAAACAGTCTATCAAGTGAGCTACATCACTACTCTGCCTCACCTTCTTTTTTTTCAAATGTTATGCTTGGACCTGACAATGTGCCTTATCTGGGGTTTGCAACTTGGGAGTTTTAGTGAAGAGCAAGAAAGCCATTAACCCCAAATACATGATGGAGAATCCAAATGTGATAAGGCACATACATAAGTAGATGTGGTTGTGTGAGATAAAAGCTAGAAACCATGGCTAAACTGGCATGAGAAGAGCTAAAACTCATAGCATGCTGGCAAATGCTTAACAAGTGACTCTGATGTGGGTATTGAAGGTAAAGTCCCATCTTGTAGCTTCTACAGAGACTCATGGTATAAACAACACGACTATGGTCAATTTCAAGCCAACAATGTTTGATTTTTTTCTTATTAATTAATTAATTGATTTATTTTAAATTGTAAGACAGGGTCCTATGAAACCCAGTTTGGACTCAAACTTACTATGTAGTCAAGAATGACCTTGAGCTTCTGATCTCTATGCTCCTAATTCCCTCATGCTGTGATGTTAGGTGTGCACTACCACACCTGGTTTATATGTAGTGTTGGCAACAAAATCTAGGACTCCCTGTATGTTAGACAAACACTCTATCAACTGAGCTGCATCCCTTGTCCTTGGTTTTTATTTGTTTTAAAGCTCTCACAATTTCCCAATAGATCAACATTTCCCCAGAGTGAATGAGGGTCAGCAAAAGCACAATGCTGAGCAAAACAAACAAATATTTCACAGTCTTTAGACAATTAACTTCAGAATGAAAATTGTCTTGAAGTTATAAAATTAAATAACTAAATAGACAGGCATAGACCCAAGCTGATGTTATAGCTAACCTAACCTGTGGGAGCATGGGGGAGCATGGGGGAGCATGCTCTGTGACAGGAGAATGGATGGTCTTTTAGACACCACATCCAGGCTCCTGAATAGATTTACTGAAGGGGCATAAGGTCACTAATATGTGCACTCACAATTCTTCTTGCAGTTTTGCTTTGTTCTGATTAAGGGGTGCTTGGGAGTAGGGAGTTCTTAGATGAATGCCTCCCTAATACAGGCATAGAAAGCACTTTATCTCCAATAAACATCACAACAAAACTCAAATGTGGGCATCATCCCACTTTTTCAGCAATGAAATTGAGGATCAGAGAGCTCAAGACACTTTGTGTTACACGTTTACTTCTGGACAGTTCCTGAGAAGATTAGGGTACTCAGATATACCCTTCAAGGGAATGCCTCAATATGTTTGTCATATGCAATTTTTTAAACTAAGTCTGACATTGAAAGTAGCAACTGTTATGTACTGTAAAACAATGTGTATCTAATAAATATTTTCTGAATGACTTTGTTTCTGATCATATTTTCAAGTGAATGCAAAGAAAAACAGCTGTCTGAATATAATAATTATTTTCATGATCCCCTTGAATAGGGAAAATGGGAAGATGTCTTAGTTCCTTTTCCTGTAGCTGAGATAAAATATCCTGGCAAAAGAAACTTAAAGAAGAAAGGTTTTGTATTAGTTAATTTTCTGTTGCTTTGACAAAATACTTTGGCCAAAAGCAACTTGGGGAAGACAGGGTTTAGTTTAGCTTGTGGTTGCAAGAGAATCCATAATACCAGGGAAGGCATGGCATGGTGGGAAGCTTTGGGGCAGGAGTAGAAATCTGGATGATCACATTTTTTATCTGCACACAGGAATCAGAGAGAGAGAAGGCTAGAAGTGGAGTGAGACTCTAAACCCTCAAAGCCCATGCCCAGCAACATATTTCCTTCCAGACAGCTCCACCTTCTAAAAGCTCTCAAACAGCACCACCAACTGGGGACCAAAGATTCAAATACATTGTCTAAGGGGGACATTTCCCAGTCAAACCACCACATTCCACCCCTGCTACCCATGGGTTCATGGCATCTCATGATGCAAAATGCATTTAGTCCAACTTCAAATGTTCCCATAGGACTTATCAGTCAACATTTTTCAAAAGTCCAGTTTTAGGTCAAGCATGGTAGCTCATGCATTTAATTCCAGCACTTGGGAGGCAAAGAGAAGTGAATCTCGGTGATACAGAGAGCAGCTTGCTTTATATAGTAAGCTCCAGGCCAGCTGGAACTACAGGGGACTCTGTCTCAAAACAATAACAATAACAACAACAACAACAACAAAAATCCAAAGTCTCTTCTGAGGCTTGGGAAATCTCTTAACTCTGGCAAGCAGTAAACTTTTTAAAAATCAAAACAACAACAAAAAAAATTGAAGTGCACAGAATATACATTACCGTTCTGAAAAGGAGGAATGAGGGCATAGTGAGGAAAGATTGGACAAAAGCAAGACGAAATCCCAGCAACAAATCCTGTAGCTCCACGTTCAGTATCTGGGGCTTCAGTTTCAAAGAGCTTAGATGGCTTCATTCTTCTAGCTTTGCATTCTGCAATGTACACCTCACTCTTGGTCTGGTTTCACATCCTGAATGTAGCTGTCCTTGTCAGAGGTCTCATGGCTCTGGTATCTCCAACATCTTGGGGGTCTCCACTACAGCTCAAGCTTAGCCTTCACAGCGTCACACAATGGGCTCCCAGGACCTTTTCACAGGGTCTTCATTCCTGCCACACATTACTTGGCCTCATTAGCTCTCTGAAGCCATGGAGGAAAAATCCATGACTCCCTCAATTTTACATCTTTCCTTTCTCCCAAACCAGTACTGCAAGGATGATGCTGCCAAGTTTCATTGCCATCTTCAGATGAAGCCTGTCCAGCTTGGACCACAGACGCAGCAGTTTTTGTACACTGAAGCAATTGCTTTCCAGGATCAAGCATCCCTTAAGCTGTCTTTCACAAATTGGAACTATAGATGTGTGGGGTCTTACCCTGAGGGTACCTTTTCTATCCTTCCAATGTAGAGCATGAGGCTTGTCTTTAATAAGGAAAATCTCTTTAACAATTACAGCCTATTTTTCATCACATGCATTGAATCCAATCTTAAGTTTCCTTAGCACTCTTTTAATCTCTTAATACATATTTTTAAAATTTCTTTCTCCTTCATGTGTTGTCCTTCTACATTGTAAACCTGTATGAGCATTAGCAGTAACAACCATGCCACAGTCTTAAGATTATGGTGTCTTGAAATTTCCTCCACCAAAGAAAATAGTCCATTACTTTTTTTATTTAGAGTCAGACAAATTCTTAGGACAAGGCAGGATGCAGGCAGGTTCTTTGTCAAACTATAACATGAAAGGTCTGTAGTCCAGTTGCTAATAAAATCACTGCTTTCTTCTGAAACTTCGTGAGGTTGGTCTCCATTTCCCACATTACTCTCAACATTACTGTCATCCAGGATCACACTAGAATGATCCATTAAGCTCTGCTTATAGCATTCAACTGCTTTTCTAATCCAAAGCTCCAAAGTCTTTCCCATTTCTCAAAAAAAAGTATGGTTAGCATCTTCAGAGCAACAAATCCACTTCTCCTGCTACCAATTTATGTATTAGCTATTTTTCTATTAATGTATAAAAGACCATGATCAAAAGCAACATAAGAAAGTAAGAGTTGGGGGCTAGAGAGATGGCTCAGTGGTTAAGACCACTGGCTGCTCTTGCAGAGGACACAGGTTCAATTCCCAGCACCCACATGGAAGCTAACAACCCACGATAACTCCAGTTCTAGGGAATCCTATGCCCTCTTCTGACATATGTGGGCATTGCATGACAGGGGTGCACCCACCTACATGCAGGCAGGATACTCATACACATAAAATAAAAATAAAATATTTGAAAAGGAAAGAAAAGAAAGGGGTTTTTTTGGCTTGCAGTTGCAGACAATCCATAATGACAGAGAAGGCATGACATAGTGGCAGGAGCATGAAGCTGGCTGATCACATTATCATCCACACACAGGATACAGAGGGAGGGAGAACAGGAAGTGAGGCAATATCATCAAACCTCAAAGCTCACTCCCATGACAAAATTCCTCCATCAAGTCTCCACTCCCTAAAGGTTCCATAGCTCCCTCAAACAGCACCACTAACTAGAGACCCAGTATTCAAATACATGAGAATGTGGGGGTCATTTCTCATTCAAACCACCACAGTGTCTATTTGGGTCATCATTCCAGGTTGTACACCATCATTGCAGGAAAGTCACAGCAGCAGGAACTTGAAGCAGTGAGTCACATCTACAGTCAAAAGCAAAGAGCAATGAATGGATGTATACATGCTAGTGCTCAGCTTCCTCCCTCCTTTTCATTCAGTTCAGGATTACAGTCCATGAACTGGTGCCACTTACTTTCAGGTGCTACTTCAATTAATCTAATCAAACTCCCTCATACAAGCCCACAGGGCAACAGTTGCATAGTATTGTCCTCCCACAGGCAGACCATGGACAGATGCCTTCTTCCCAAGCTTGGTTGCACCTACTTACCTAGGATTATCACAGTTTAGCTTGTTAGATGTTATGTTTCACATGAAAGGAGGGGCAGTGAGTGTCAGCCACACCTCCCAACCAACCAGTTGGCCCTAGTTGCATGATGGGGAGGGACTAAGGGTATATAACCTGAGGAAGCCTTGAGGAGAGTCCCTTGCCATTTTGTGTGGCTGTGGGAAAGTCACCATCCATGGTTGAAGACTTTTCAGTGTGACCTCAGGAGGAAAGCACCCACACTCCTATAAGTAAACCCTCACTAATGGCTATGTAAGTTAAGTCGAATAAATTCAATGGTTTCTGAGACTACAGTTTGGCAAAATCAATCCCTCATTTGTCATAGGGACCAGGGGAGGAGGGGGCCAGACATTGTTTCCACCTCCCAGAAGGAATTTTAGCCACACTAGGCATAGTTGGCAGGATATGGCAAAACCAAGGATGAGTTTGATAGACAGTGTTGTCCCTTATTTGGAGAAGGAGACCAACAACCAAAGCAAAGTTGGGTGAGGCGAGAGTGTTGGCAGAGGAAATTTTTGACATGGTGCGATATCCCCATAAGACTAACAGGAAGTGGCTGAGGGATAGATAGTGCAGTGAATAGTGAGATTTGCAACTAAGATGAATTCATCTAAATGGATGATGTCAGTGGGGGAGATCCTGGGATGATAGTCCTCTTATAGGTGGTATGGAGTGGTATGCTTGCTTGACAAGTGAGGTTTGCCATGGGAATATGGAGATGCTTTGAGGACAGCAGAAGACTTTACAAGCCCCAGAACTAGAGGACCAGCAGCAGACGTATCAGCGAGCAGCATGACCACTGCTTTGTGTAATAAGAGATCTGTCCCTGGCAGCAGTGGTATCCTAGAGGAAGACTGAAGGTATAGGAGATAAATTAGAGTGAGAAAGGGATATGAGGCTGGCCTTTTTGGTATTGGACTCTGACCTTGGCAGCAAATTTTATAAAAGAGAGAGGTGCTAGCCTGCCATTTTTTTATGGCTAAGAGATAAAAGAGAAAGAAAGCCCAGATTAGATTAATAATGCAAGACCCAACCTGAAGCCCCAAAATCTGGAGCCCATGGGAGGAATCAGGTAGTAATAAATGATCTAGAAATGGCGGAAGATGTCCCTTGGGTTCAACCTTCAATACAAAGAGGAAAATCTATAGTTCATGCTAATGGTAGTCTTAACAGTGGTCCAGTGTGGAAGACTATGGTAACCAGAGAATACTCAGCAACAGAGCTGCTTGCACTAGGGAAGATATTCAAACAAGCAGTGAAGAAGCCCCTCACCACCTGGCTTGTGAGGCTATGGGACATGGGGGCAGGTGGAATTAGTTTAAGTGCTGCAGAAGCAGAGAAGATGAGCAATATAACCACTCATCCCTCCTTGAAACAAATACTTCACAATTTAAGGCGATATGAGGGAAATTGGTCCCTGATAGACTGACTCATAAGAGCCACTAAGGACAAGTGGTTATTTCCAGCTGAGGTTCCTATGAATACCAGAGACTGGAAAACCATAGAGGAAAGACAGGCACTGTGGAGGGATCTGGGTATGAGGGCAGCTGTGTTTGGTTCACAGTTCACAGGCCCAGGCAGGACTATTTTTACCAGAGACTTAAGAAAGAAACGGATTCAGCAAGGACCACAAGCCTGGTATGGAACTTTGGCGGCAGCCCTGAGCCTCATGGTTGGGTATGACCTGTATGAGGCTTTAGCAATTTAAATGATTTGGAGCAACACAAACTGGTTTTGCAAGATGCTAAAGCAAGTAGGTACAAGGGAAAGGAAAGGAATTCAGCAAAAGGGCCACTCTTTTTTTCCTGAGCCCAGATGTGGCTGGATCTGCACCAAGCAGGAGTTCTAGGGACAAAATTGATGGACAACCAAACGTAGTGCTGGTGAGGTTATGGAGGGTTTTAAGGCAAGATCAGCAACTCACTACAGGATTAAGATAAATGGGATAACAGGAGATGCTGGTGATTCCCACTGTACCACCTGCTACAGAGGAAGGTGGTCTCTTGGAATGGGAGTCCCCTCAACTACTCCTGTGAAAGGATGGCAAAGGTCATCCACAGGTGAGGGCCATACAGCATGACTAGAGACCCATGTTGAACTGAGAATTTATTGGTCCCCCACCAATATACAAACACGTAGACCCTAGTGTACACTGGAGCAGAATGTACATTGATTCATGGCAGCCCCCAAAAGTACCAGGGCCAGTGTGTGGCAGTCGACAAGTATGGAGATAAAACTATATAGGTAAAGCAGACTAGACTCACTCTAGGGATGGGCAATCCCCCTCAGGAGTACAAATTACACATCTCTCCCCTGAAAGAGAATATTTTAGAGGTGAATACCTACTGACACACTCTGCATAATACAGTTGCGGAGTTCCAGCTGAGGATGTGAAAAGTAAGGCAATTATGCAGAGGCAGGTAAGATGGGAGCCAGTCGAATTACCTACCCCATGAGGAGTGGTGAATATCAAACACTACAGGCTGCCTGGGGGTTGAGATGAAATTACAGAAACCATCCAGGAGTTTGAAAGGGTAAAGATTATCCACCCTGCCCAGAGCCCTATGAATAGCCCCATATGGCCTATCAGGAAAGCAGATGGCGCCTGAGAATGACTGTAGATTTCAGAGTTAAGGTGGTGCCTCACATCCATGCAGTTGTGCCCAACATTGGACTTCTAACTGAAGAACTTGTGCAGGAAATGGGGCCCTTGCACACTGCAGTGGACCTTTCTAATATGTTCTTTAATATCCCCTTAGCTGCTGAATCCCAAGACCAATTCACATTCACATGGAATGAATGGCAATGAACCTTCAGAGTATTTCCCTAAGGTTAGAGCCACAGTCGTATCATTTGTCATAGGATAGTGGTCCAGAACCTGGCCCTGTTACCCTCCCTCTGTGAAGAGGTTTCACTGTATAGATGATACAATGATAACTTCCGAGTGCCTTAAAGATTTGGAATCCCATTTGAGGTCCATACAAGTGCACCTGAAGGAGCGAGGATGGAGAATCAAACCACACAAGGTACAAGAGCCCGGCCACAGTCGTATCATTTGTCATAGGATAGTGGTCCAGAACCTGGCCCTGTTGCCCTCCCTCTGTAAAGAGGTTTCACTGTATAGATGATACAATGATAACTTCTGAGTGACTTACAGATTTGGAATCCCATTTGAGGTCCATACAAGTGCACCTGAAGGAGTGAGGATGGAGAATCAAACCACACAAGGTACAAGAGCCCAGCATTGTGGTTAAATGTTTAGTAATTTTATGGTCAGGTAGGACTCACATGGTACCCAGCATGAGTGTTGAAAAAAAAAATCTTACAACAGCCCGTGCCAAAGAGTGCAAGACAGTTACATGTAATGGTGAATTTCACAAGGGACCCTAAGGACTATGGATGGGGCTCATGGCAACAACTAGAGCAGACAGTCCCTATTGGATTCTGGTCTCAGTCAAGGAAAGGTGCCGAAGCCTGGTACATGACTCTAGAACAGCAACTGCTGGCAGTATACAAAGCATTGCAACAAGAGGAATCCATTATGGACCCCACCTACATTACTGTAAAAAATGTATATCCCATGAAAGAATGGGTGGAAGGCCTGTTGACCAAGCCTCTGTCAGGGGTACCACAAACCCAAATGTTACAAAGATGATATGAATATTTACAACAACGAGGGACAGTGTCAGCATGCTCTATCACCAATGCCATGCAAGCAGTACTAGGGCCAATGTTGTTTCAAGTCACAGAGTCTTTGCCTTTGCCTCCTGTAGTTGACCCTCCACCAAAACCAGACTGAGTGCACATGGCATTCAGTCCCCTCCTCCCACAGTCCTTGTGACAACCCGAGAAAAGAGTTCTCCAAACTGTAGTTTAAAGAATCTTAATGAGTTTATTGGACTTGTTCACTGAGCTCGGGGTGCGGGTTTACTTACAGAAGAGCAGGTGCCCCCCCCCCCATTTTTAGCTGTGTTCAAAAGTCCACACCCAAACATAAATCTTGTGGTTCCGGACAGCCTCATAAAATGGCAAGAGAGCAGTCTCATAGTTTTCCCAGCTTTTATACCCCTAGCCCCTCCCCTGCAAGAAGCTATGGTCAACCGACTGGCTGGAAGAGGGAAGGGGAGTGATTCCTTTGCAGAGCATGGGAAGGAGGAGGGTCCATGGCTCATCATCACAGGGTCAGAGGAACATCTGGGTCACAGAGTCCTAGAAGGGACTCTGCCAATTCAAGCTGAAACCTGGAATACTGATGGCACCAGCAGGCATGCCAAACAAGAATGGCTAGCTGTGGCAATACAGATGAATACTGACACTATGTGACTGGAAAGAGGAGAAAGAAAGATCAGTGAGTGGGGCTGAAGTAAGAGCTGTATGGATAGTTATAATGTGAGAGCCTTAGCCAATGACCATCTATATTGACAGGTGGGTGATATTTAAAGCCCTAACTTTATGGATGCCCCAATGGGAGAGAGAAAACAGGCAGGTGATGGGGTGGCCACTAAGAGGACAATGGATATGAAAGGAAATATATAGTAAGATACAGCAGGAGCTGATGCCTTTGGTGATTTAACATGTGGGCAGCCCACTGATTTATGAGTCCCCTGGGGAACAGGAAGCTGATGCTTTTATGAAGGCAAAGGCTATCTTCCCTCAAGTTCCCCTAGAGGCAGTTTACTGGATTTCACATCAAGTCTGACCACAGGGAAGCCAGCACAGATTGGAAAATAGCCAAAGCTGCTAGCATTCTGGTAAAATACGCTGACATTCAGCAGTCTGTCCAGTCCTGTGAGGTTCATTCCCAGTTATGGCCCCAAAGGATGGATACCATTATGAGACATGTGCATAAGTCAGCTGCCCCATAAGGCACTGGAAATAGATTATATAGTGCTCCTTCCAAAGAGCAAGGCATGCAAGTATACTTTCAATTGTGTGGACACAGCCATGGTCCTTACACAGGCCTTTCCTTATAAATGAGCAACAGGTAAGACTACCATTAAGCTCCTTACTCAACTCAGTGTCATGTATGGGTGCCCACAGAGAACTGACAGTGACAGGGGAACTCATTATTTCACAAGTACTGATGTGCAAACCTGAGCTAAGGATAACTAGGTTCGATGGTATTTCCAACTTCCCTATAACCCTTTGGGGACAGGGTTAATTGAAAGAAAAAATGGGACACTGAAGCAACAGTTAAAAGAAGTAACCCACGGAGGTGGAAGAAGTATCTTTCAGAAACTATACAGTTATTAAATGAAAATCCCAGTGCCAGGCATGGGTTGTCCCCCTTATGAGCTGTTAGCCAGTGAAGTCCTGGAGGCCCCCAAAATGATAAAGGCTATTGCCACTAATGTTGGTTGCAGACCAGAGCTAGACAGTAAGACCCTATTTGTAAACACACCACATGATATGAACACAGGAAAGGGAGAAATTAAGCTGGGACTAAGATGGAAACTCCCTACCACAGGGTGGGTGGCCTTCATAGTGCCAGAAGGTGATATGCAGAAGGCTGGAAAGAGAATTGTCCCCAACAGTTCTGCTTCATGGTGGACCCTGTGTGCTGCTCTATCCACATGCCAAGTAAGATGTGCCTGTGGTGCAATAGTGGCATGACTAGCATATGTACAACCAACACATTTCCAAGAGAATTTAAGGCCTGCTCCTTGGGGGAAGAACACATATTTGGTACTGCAAGCCAGGCCAACCCCCAGTGGACACAGGAAGTTATAGGCCCCAATGGGGCCTATACTGAAATTGTTTTGTTAAATCAATGTGATGCACCTGCTAAGGTGTCTTCCAAGTATTTGTGTTTATACCCACAAGTTATTACACAATATCCTTTTAGATATTTCTACTTCTTCCTTTTCATTTGTGATTTTTTAGTAGGAAAAATCACTGAGATGGGCCAACAGCCACATCCTGCAAACAGATGATGAAAAGGTCCAAGGGTTCAGTAACTCACCACAGTGGGAGGAAGATCATCTTACAGCTATCTCACCCCCTCCAAGGCTCAAGTACTCTTATGGAAGAGGATAGTGGAAAGAGTATAAGAGCCAAAGGAAGGGGTGGAATGCTGCATAAGACTGCACTCTGACAGGCAGACCATGGACAGATGTCTTTTTCCCCAAGCTTGATTGCACCTGCTTGCCTAGGATCATTGCAGCTAAGGTCGCTGACTGTTAACACTTTGCAAAGGCAGGGAGAGTCAGCCACACCTCCCAACCAACCTGTGGATGGGGGAGGGGGGAATTAAGGATATAAAAACTGAGGAAATAATGAAGAGGGTCTCTAACCATTTTGTGAGGCTGCAAGGAAGTCACCATGCATGCTCAGAAGACTTTTCAGTGTGGCCTTAGGAGGAGAGCACTTGCACTCATGTTATGTAAACCCTCACCCATTGTTCTATAAGTAAGCTGTGATGGGTAAACCTGGGTGTCAACTTGATTGGATCTGGGATTAACTGAAATGAAAGAGATCTTCTTGATTGGATCATCTAAAGCCAGAAGACACACCCTAAATGTGGGTGTTACCTTCTGATGGCAGCCGGTATAAAAGACCAAGGCAGAGCAGAATGCCAGGCTTTTTGCTGCTTGCCTTCTCTCTCACTGGTCAGTTCGTCTTGCTGCTATAGACTGAAGACTAGCTGATATTTTGGAATTTGTCAGACCTTCAGCACCAGATTGGGACTACTGAGACATCCAGCCTTGTGGACTGAGCGACTACAGTATCTCAGTCTCTCCGGTGTGGTGCAGCCATTATTGGACTACTCGGACTCTATCCTGTGAGCTAAGCTGATAAATCTCTATACATATTCATTCTACCGGTTCTGTTTCTTTGGAAACTAATACATAAGCCTAATAAGTTCACTGGTTTTCCAGATTGTAGTTTGGCAAAATAAATCCTTCATTTGTCATAGGGACCAAGGGAGAAGGGGGCTGGACATTGTTTGCACCTCCCAGAAGGAATCTTAGCCACACCAACCTAATCTAGACAATTCTTCACTGAGACTCTTTTCCAGTTGGTTGTACATTCTGTCATCACTAACCATCACAGTCATTCCAGTAGCAATGGCTCTTCTTTTGAATGCTGGGGTTGTCTACTAGTTATTAAGATCTTTACATGTATTTATAAGTTATTTTGTCTCATTTCTTCTGCCAGAAAACACAAAAAGCTTAAAGTCCCCTTATTTCTGTATGACTGAGAAAGACAAGAAGTTTGGTAACTTAACTTCTAAAATGTGTACAAGTAGACAGTTGGTGCTCAACACCTAGGTCTACTCAAAACTCAGCTCTGCAGTCTTTCCCCTGCTATGGCTAGCATGTCCTTTGCCCTCACCAAAACTCATGCCAATATTTGATTTCTAGTTTAACTGTGTTGGGAGTTGTTTGGGCCATTAGGAAGCAATTAAATCATGGGAACTCTGCCTTTAAGAATGCAATAAAACCTTGCCAGGTGTGGTGCTTCATGCCTTTAATCCCAGCAGTCCAGAGGCAGAGGCAGGTAGATCTCTATGAGATCGAAGCCAGCCTGGTCTACATAGTGAATTCCAGGCCAGCTGGGACTACAGTGAGACCCTGTCCCAAACAAACAAATTTTTAAAAAAGCATTAAGACCTTTCTCCAGAGCATAGATCAGTTCTCATGATAGTGAATTTTATAAAACCAGCTTGGCATATTCTCTCACTCTCCTAAATATGGTTCCACTTCTCTACCATGAGTTTAAGCAATACAAAGCCCTCATCAACATGTCTACTCTGACTTGGACTTCCCAACTTCATGAACCATGAACCAAGTAAGCCTTTTTTATAAATTACCTATTCTTAGATATTCAGCAGCAGCACAGAAAAAGGAATAAGACACCTCCAGATAACATTGCCTACCTATTTTCTCACCCTCTGTCACCCTCATTCTCAAGGGCTTCCTGCTGCTCCCCCATATCTCACTCTGAGGGTAGGGTGTATATGCAGTTGTCAGTACTGTGGAGAAAGTAATTTCTTACATGCACTTGGCTGTTTTCCATTTAGATTCAAAATCCAAGCATGTATCAACTCTGCCCAAGTGCAGAGCTACTCAGTAAATGCTGATTAGAAGGTTCAGGAATTCATGACATGCTGTGACCCCTGGGACTATATGGCATGACCTTCTTCATAATTGGAGCTTGTCTAGAAATCCCTCCATTCCTCTGTACTAACAGATAGGATTTTAATCACAAATTTGCAGCTCCGTCTCATTATGAAAGGAAAAAAATTCCTCACAGTGTTGTTAATTGACCTTAATCTAATGCGATGTGTAATCGCTGTAACACTCAGCTGGAGCCTCAGGCACTCTCAAAATGGAATAGTAAAACACCTCTTAAATCTAAATTATATTTGAAATAGCAGATTAGATTATTCCCAGCATCCTCAAATAAACTGTAGCCTGCTGAAATTTATCTTGTGCTTTCCAAACAAGGCAGAGACCCAATCTGACACAATGATCACGTACTGAGTTCTTCTACCTTGAAAGTCACAGGAGTGAGTGTCTTCCTACATGGCTGGTGTCTGGAGGATGACTACAGCTCTAACCGAGGCTCTGACCCTACACAGTGGCTGGCCCTGAGGTCAGGCTGACCTGTCAAGGACCAACTGGTATGCTTCAGGATTACACCCTGGACTCAGGTCAGTTCAGCATTTTGTAACTCTGTGACCTTGAACTTCAAGGTGGCATCACAGAGCCACTGGCTCCTCCTTGGTAAAATGCTGATAATTCTGTATCCTGCAAATGTTTTGGGGTAATGTGTGAAAGTAGAAGTTTCTACTACCAGTTAATTATAGAGATGACTATTACTGTGGAAGGCTGAGAATTTTAGAAATATCTGCCTGCAGAGACAGAAAATGAATGAGAATTAATGACATGAGCATGTGAAAACAATCTTCCTTTTCTGTGCACTTATTGACAAATAAAACGTTCTTCCTCTCTATGTGGTACAGTATGACACTTCAGTTCATGTGTACCTTATGTACTGTTCAACTCAGGATCTCCAGATTATTCTTCACCTCAAACAAGTATTGTTTTCTTATGAGAACATTCAAAATCATTTATTGTACCTTTGAATTGCACTAATCACTCTTCTGTGTAATAGGACACTGTAATTCAGGCTGGAGATGTCATTCAGTTGATGAAGTTCATGCGTAGTTTGCATAAGGTCCTATGTTCAAAATCCCAGGATCCCATAAACTGGGATTGGTGTTATATGCCTATGATCCCAGTGCTTAGGAGGTAAAGGTAGAAAGATCAGAAGTTCAAGGTCATCTTCTGCTATGTAGGAGTGTTGAAGTCCATCTGGGTTACATGAGACCCTGTTTCAAACACACACACACACACACACACGCACACAATGACTCATTCCTCCTATCTGCTTGTACTCATTGAAAAATATTTTTAACATTTCATTTTCAGATAGCATATATAAACATAAAGGTATTAAAAAGAATGCATCTGCTCTCTCTGCTTCCCTGGGCCTGCACCACCGGCTAACTCTCCTAGCCTGCACTACTATCCTCAGGCCTCTTGGGGTAAGTATATAGGGCAGCTCTCCGCACCGGGACTCCCTAAGCCTCATTCACCCTTCCATCCC
>NW_008348999.1:833122-833527 GCF_000622305.1 Nannospalax galili | reverse complement strand
AGACCAAATCAGTCCCTTTCTTGGGCTCCAGGAGCACCGCTTCTGGTCCTGGCCCGGCCCTCACCTCTCTCTGGTTCCCTGGGCCTGCACCACTGGCTAACTTTCCTAGCCTGCACTACTATCCTCAGGCCTATTGGAGTAAGTCTATAGCGCAGCTCTCTGCGCCAGGACTCCCTAAGCGACATTCTCCCTTCCATCCCCCCCTGGCAGTTCTATACTCCTAGTTTGGGCCCGCGCCATTCCTAGTCTTGGGGCCCTAGACACCTGGGGAACCAATACTGCTTCCTGATCCTTCTCACCCAGAGCAACTCAGTCCTTTTCTTGGGCTCCAGGAGCACCGCTTCTGGTCCTGGCCCTGCCCTCATCTCCCTCTACTTCCCTGGTCCTGCAACACCCACCAGCCTC
>NW_008348999.1:826607-827682 GCF_000622305.1 Nannospalax galili | reverse complement strand
CCTGGACTGCTGAAAAGAATGTATATTCCACAGCTGTTGGATGAAATACGCTATAAACATTTATTAAATCTACTTATTAAAAAAAAAGAATGCATCTACTCATTACTCAGTTTCCCCAATAGAAATATCTTGAAAAATTACATTTTAATATCACAACCAGGTTAGTGCCTTTGTACATCATGGTAAATAACATTCTAGCACCACGAAGAGCCCTGTGCCACTCTTTGACAGGAACTCCTACCTTTTTATCCTCCATATTGTATTAGCTCTTGACAAACATGAATCTGTTCTTAATTTTTCTAATTTTATCATTCAAATGCTATTTGGGGCTGTAAGAATGACTCAATTGGTAAAGTGTTTGCTGCATAATCATGAGGACCTCAGTTTGGATCTCTAGGACTTACATAAAAGCTAGGTATAGCAGCACACATCTGTAACACCAGGGCTTGGAAGGGAAAGATAGGTGGATCCCTCAAACTCACTAGCCAACCATTTTAGCTGCATTGCTGAGGTCTAGATTCAGTAAGAGACCCTGTCTCAAAACTCAGATGGAGAGAGAATGGAGGAAGATACCTGATGTCAACCTCTGACCTCCATATGTATCACTCACAGATTTATGTGTACCCACTTTTGTGTGCATATAACCATATGAATATATAAATGCCAGAGAGAGAGAGAGAGAGAGAGAGAGAGAGAGAGGAGGAAGGGGTATGGTCTATAAAATGCCTGCTGTACAAGCACAAGGACCTTAGTTCAGATCGCCAGCAACCACACAGAAAGCTGGGAGCAGCACCATGCATCTGTACCCGCAACACTGTGGAGGAGGGAGGGTGAATATGGGACGCTATCCAGAGCTCAATGGCCAGCCAGCCTAGCAGAGTCAATGAAATCCAGGCTCAGTGAGAGAACTTATCTCAAAAAACAAGATGGAGAAGAATGGAGGAAGATACCTGATGTCAACCTCTGACCTCCACATGTATCACTCACAGATTTATGTGTACCCACTTGTGTGTGCATATAACCATATGAATACATAAATGCCAGAGAGAGAGAGATAGAGAGAGAGAGAGAGAGG